>NW_020954550.1:22250069-22285290 GCF_900497805.2 Vombatus ursinus
TTCCTTCCTTCCTTCCTTCCTTCCTTCCTTCCTTCCTTCCTTCCTTCTCTCTCTCTCTCTCTCTCTCTCTTTCTCTCTCTCTCCATATATCACTAGTACCTAGCACATTCTTTGCTTGTTGACACACAGTTTATACTGTGAATTTTTTTTGTTAGTTAGGGCTCTGTATTGTAATTGTGATTGTAAGCTCAGATGTGTGCTACCATGAGTAAGCAAAGGTTAAAGGGTCTCTATATACCTTTGAAAAACAGCAATGTGCATTTTTATCAAAAACTGACACATTTGCTCCCCTGCCAGGGCTTTACTCAGTGCTCTTTGTTTTACCCTTTGTTCTTGCCTATATACTTGGCCTTTGAAACATTCCCACATCTCTGTTAATTACAGGGAGCCTAATTCACAGCCCTCCCAGCTACTAATTCATTTGGCTGCCTGGTATACTGCAGGCTCTCTGTTTTGTTCCCTTTGTACATCTCCATAAACAAATTATCAACCATTTGAAGCACTGTACCAAAAATCACTATAGAACGGTTATATTTTTATCTAGGGGCCAAGATTTACTATGGACTATATCTTGCCAGATTCTAGACTATAAAGTACAAGCTGACCTCGTGTAGTGCTGCTGGGTGTGATTTCTCTCTTTTTTTTGTCCACAATTATTACTTCACTGATCTAACTGGGGTGTGCAACAGCCAGCTCCAATGTTGCTGTTGTTCACCTTCATTTTTAAAGGGGATCAATGACATCATAGAGTGCTGTCTTGACTCCTGTGTGAGTTGGATTTAAGTGAGGCAGAGCTGCATAAAGATATCAGCCTGGCTCATGATAGCTGATTGTTAAATTTTCAGTTGTGAGCCTTTACAACTTGGAAATGGGCAAAGACTTTAAATGAAGGCTTTATTTATTGTTTTGTTGATTGGCTAGAATAGATTTGAAAAGGAATAGAAAAAATAATAATAATAACAATGACAAGTAGTATTTATATAAGGGCAGTTAGGTGGCAGAGTGGATAGAGTGCTGGGGCCTGGAGTGAAGGCAATCTGAATTCAAATCTGAACTCAGACACTTACTAGCAGTGTGACCCTGGGCAAGTCACTTAACTCTCTCAGTTTCCTTATCTCTAAAATGAGCTAGAGAAGGAAATGGCAAACCACTCCAGTATCTTTGCCAAGAAAACCTCAAATGGGGGTCACAAAGAGTCAGACACAACTGAAATGACTGAATAACAATGATTTCTTTTTACCATGTAAATATATGCAACTCAATAAATCTTTATATAGTGTTTTAAAGCTTATGAAAGACTTTATAAGCCTCATTTCCTTTTATCTTACAAGGTAGGATAAATACAAGGTAATCTGGGGAGGAGGTAAGTATTAGCAGTTGGAGGGGATTAAGGCAAAGTATCAAGTAGAAGATGTACCTGAACTGAACTTTGAAGGAAGCTAGAGAGGAAGAGGCAGAGGTGAGGAAGGTGTGAATTCCAGGCATAATAATGATGATAACAGCTAGCATTTATATAGTGTTTTAAGGCTGGCAAAGTGTTTGACGTACCTTATCTCATTTGTCTTCACACCAACCCTGTGAAGTGGATATTATTATATGGGCAGACTGCTAAACCATGGAGACAGGAGAGGGAATGCTTTGGGTGAGGCCCAGCAAAGAAAGCCAGTGTGGCTGGACTGCAGGGAGGGCAGCAATGTATATAATAGGTGCAAAGAGGTACTGGAGCCAGGTAGTGAAGGGTTTTATGCCAAACAGATGAGTTTGTATTTGATCCTAAATGCAATAGAAAACCAGGGGAGCTTATGGAGCAGGGGAGAAATGTGGTCGGTCCTGTGTTTTAGGAAAATCACTAGGATAATAATACTTGTGTCATTTATCATATAGTGTTGTGACAAAAGTGCTTTGTAAACCTTAAAGTGTTATATCAAGGTAACTTATTGTAATATTTAAAAAGGTGTCTTTTTAAAAAATCAATTACTTTGGAGTTTCAAACTCCCCTCCTTCTCTCTCTGTCTTTTTCATGCTCTCTCTCTCTCTCTCACCCCACCTCTTTCTCTGTCTCTTTCTCTCTGTCTCTTTCTTGCCCCTTTTTTACTCTTTCTCTTTCCTCCTCTTCTCTCTCTCTCTCTATGCCTGTCTGTCTGTCTCTCTCTCACACACACCCACACCCACACATGCATATGCATGGATGCTTCTTGGTTACTAGTGATGAACACATAGCATGGTAAAGCCTGTCAGCTCAAGTGTGAAGTTAACTTGTTAATGTTATGGATAGGTTTGTGAATTACATAGCTAATATTAAACTTATAAGATTTTGCTTCACAAAGTAATTGATGGGCCTTATGATTTACTGCTTTTGAAAATGAATAGAGCAGTTTACCAGTTTCTTGTTATTTTATAGCCCTCCAACTGAACCACCACTAAAAAACTGGGAAATTTTCTTTAGCTACTTCCTCTTGAAAATTATAAAACTTCAAAGAATTATCAGTACACTTTGAAAAACATAGTGTTTTAAGAAGAATGTCACACTTCGCTTTCAAATACTTAGAGCAGAAGGGATAAACATGGGCATTGCTTGAAATGGTCATACCACTTCCTTTTGTGCAGGCTTCTCAACCTACTTTGTAACTGTTAATTTACCCATGTGGTACATATTGAACAATTTGTTTTTAATTTTAAAAAGTACTCCTGTACACTAGCAATACGGTTCTATTTTAGTAAGTTCTGAATAGGATGTGGCATTTTCAATATTCCTTTGTTTGGCAAAATGGCACCTTGTTGAGATATTACTGAAGCCAATGCTCATCTCATCCCTTTCCTGTCCAAAGCTTGTCTTGACCACCAGCCCCTTTGGCATGCTCATCTTTTATTTCTTCCCAAAAGCCACATTCAGGTCTACTCCATTTCACTTTTTATTTAATTTTATATTTTCATGGCATTTATTGTCCAGCAGTTATTTAAAGAGTCATATAAAATGGTCTACTCCATTTTTAGAAAACATTCACTTGATGCTGCCATTTCCTAAATCTCTCTTTTTCATCCCCAAACTCCTGGAATTGATGTCTCTACTTCCTCACCACCCATTTATTTCTCAGTCTTTTGGAATCTTAGGTCTGATTTCAGCACTATATTGAAATAGCCCTTCTCAAGATGAATAATCCTCTGTCTCTTACTACTTTTTTTTTTTTCCAACTGGACCTAGGATGTTATTGGTGTAAGAAGTTTCTGATGAAGAAACTCCCTCTCTCAAAGCAGAAGTACATGTGCTCTTTGAGTCTCAAGGAATGGCTTGGGGTCATTAGGAAGTTCAATGACTTGTCCAGCATCACATGGCCAGTATGTGTCAAAGACAAAACTTGACCATCAGCCTTCCTGATGCTAAGGCTGGTGGTACTCTACTGTGCCACACTGTCTCTCATCAAGACTTTCTCGATGGCTAAATCTGATAGGCTTTTATTAGACCTTGTCTCCCTTGACATCTTTGGAGCTTTTGACATTGCTTGTCAATACTTCCTTCTGGACCTTCCTTGGTGTTTCTATGCTACTGCTTTCTCTAGTTTTCTTCCTACTTGAATGACCACGATTCCTTTTCAGGGTTCTTGGTTGGATCATCATCTATAACTTGCACTATTCTTGTGAGTTTGCTCCAGGTTTCTGTCCTGGACTCCCTCTTCTCTTCTCTCTCTACATTCTCTAAGAGATCTCATTAACTCTTTTAGGCTCAAGTTTCCTCTCTATTTAGAGAATTATTCTATAATATTATATTATAATAATTAGAGAATGATTTCCAAACACATATAAGCATACATATAAATACATGTATATATACATACATGTAATATATATGGAGTTGATCATTGGAAGCCCAGACAATCACAGAAAAGGGGAAACTAAATGAGGTATTAAACTAAATGTTAAAAAGGCAGCTATACCAGGTGATTCCTTTATGAAATATGAACATATGTGCTTACTATGCCATCTTAGTAGATGTCTTTGCTAAGAGGTAATTGTGTTTAATGGCTGACTGTTAATGGGAAGTACACTGAACTTGAGGTAGCAGCAATCTTCTGGGGATATACACATATGTATGTGTGCATCATATATGTAAATATACATATCTCCCCCTATGTATACATATATGTATACATATACACACAGATCTATTAAGTAAGGATAGCAGCTACAAAATACTCCCCTCTAGAAACCTGGAATACACAAATACATACAGTGTTTGTGGGAAGATATATATATAAACACATATGTATAATATATACACATGTATGTTAATATACATTTATAACAGAGTCATATATACGTATTTATGTGTATACACACATAAGCACATACACAAGCCCTTAGAGGGAATCAAAAGGGAATAATTTAATTGGACAAACAATGATGGGTCTCCTGAGTAGCTCCAAAAAGTCTAGTTGATTTTTTTTTTTGGGTTAGGCAATGGGGTTAAGTGACTTGCCCAGGGTCACACAGCTAGTTAAGTGTCAAGTGTCTGAAGGCGGACTGAACTCAGGTCCTCCTGACTCCAGGCCCAGTGCTCTATCCACTGTGCCACCTAAATGTCCCAAGTTTAGTTAATTTGAAGCCATTCTGGGAGGAGCTAGAAATTGGGGAAAGACTTCACTTTTCATTTTTTGCAGAGGAAGAAAGCAATTCTTGCCCCCCTTTCTCCCATTGACCATGATGTTCAGGAGCAGTATTTACCAAAGTAGATACTCCATCCAGCAGCAGAGGCATGTTTGAGAAGACATAGATACAAAGACACCATCACTCAAGGCTGAAAGTGGCTTTAAGGAGGGTCCTGACCTTGGCAGTAGAGAGGAGAGCCAGATATGGACTCAAGATAGAGCTCTATATAGACTATATAGAGGAATGAATGAGTGGAGAAAAGATTTTGTAGCCTTGCAATACCAGAGTTCTAAGTTTCTTTGACAAAACATGTTCCCTACATGTATGCCTCACTCCCATTTTTCTCATGTCCACTCTTACTATAAACACTGTGTATATGTGTGTTCCAAGTTTCTGGAGGGGAATAATTTGTAGTTAATGTCCTTACTATGTGATATTAGTAAATGCTTTTGCTAAGAGGTAATTGTGTCTAGTAGCTGACTTTTAATGGGAAGCACACTGAACGTGAGGTAGAAGTGATCCTCTGGAAACACACACAAACATATGTGTGTGTGTGTATGTGTGTGTACATGTGTGTGTATATATACATACACACACATACATACACACGTCGAGTGCGAATACATGCAGAGACATTTGTATCACAGGCAAATGCATATATATATGTGCATACACAGACATACATATATATAGGGTGTTTCAAAAGTCTTAGATTTTAAGCTTTAATATCTTTAAACTAAGACTTTAGGTCACCATATAATACATAATGTACATATACATATACATACACATGTACATATACATAGAGAGGTATGCTGGAGCCAGCTCAAACCAGCTTGTGAGAGTTGATATTTACATTTTCAACTTGAGCATTTATACCTTGGAAATTGGCAAATGCTACAAATCAGGGCCTATTGTTGATTGTCTAGACCTTAGAAAATGATGGGAAAATGTTAATAATGCAGATTAAACTTAAAAATAATGTCTTTTATTTTGAGAGAGAGAGAGAGAGAGAGAGAGCTGGTTGTTAAATATTTACCAGCCCACCCCTATATTCAATCCTAATCCCTCTCCTAAACTCTAGGCATTCATCATCAACTACCTGCTAATTATTTATTCCTGTATGTTCCATTGGAATAGCATACTTAATGTGTCCAAAACTATAACTCTTTATCATCTTCCTTAACCTGTCCCTCTTGAAAACTTTCTTATTTGTGAGTACTACCATTCTCCCACTCATCCAGTTTTGTAACCTCACACTCATCTTTCACTCTTATTTCTTCCTCACCCCAAAATACAATCTCAGTTCCAATTCTTATAGATTTTGCCTCCACTATATCTCTTGCATCTGTCCCCTTCTCTCCATTCATACAACCAATGTCCCACACATGCCTTTATCATCTCTCACCTGCATTACTGTAAAAGCCTACTAGCTGTTGTCCTTGCAGCTAATCTTTTCCTTCTCTCATCCATCCTCCCAAAGGTACTAAAATAATCTTCCAAAAGTCAAAGTTTGATCAAGTTTCTCTTAAAAGTCTTCCATAAAAGCAGTCTTACAGAAATTAGGCATAGACCAACATCTCATAGCATATGCCAAGGTAAACTCAAAATGGGTATGTGATTTAGACATAAAGCGTGATATCATAAGCAAATTAGAAAAGTATGGAATAAAATTTACCTGTCAGATCAATGGATAGAGGAAGATTCCATGACCAAACCAGAGCTAGAGAGGATCCCAGGAGATAAAATGGATAATTTTGATTACATTAAATTAAAATATTTTTGCACAAACAAAACCAATGCAGCCAAAATCAGAAGGAAAGCAGGAAACCAGGGGAAAATTTTGCAGCTAGTGTCTAATATTTCTCAAATATATAATTTCTCATTTTTCAAATATATAGGGAACTGAGCCAAATTTGTAAAAACAAGAGCCATTCCCCAGTTGATAGGTGGTCAAGGATATGAACAGGCAGTTTTTAGAATAAGAAAGAGAAGCTATCAAGTCATATGAAAAATGCTCTAAATCACAAATAATTAAAGAAATAAAAATTAAAACAACTCTGAGATACCAACTAATTCTCATCAGATTGGCTAACATGACAGAAAAGGAAAATAATAAAGACTGGAGGAGATGTGGAAAAATAGCTACAGTAAGGTACTATTGGTAGAGAGGTGAACTGGTCCAACTATTCTGGAGAACTGTTTGGAACTAGGCCCAAAGGGCTACAAAATTGGGTGTACCCTTTGACCCAGCAATACTGCTACTAGGTCAAAGCATAAGGAAGAGCGCCCAAAGCTACAAAAATATTTATAGATGATCCTTTTGCGGTAGCAGAAAATTGGAAACAGAGGGGATGCCCATCAATTGGGGAATGATTGAATAAGCTGTGGTATATGATTGTGATGGAATACTATTGTGTTATAAGAAATGACAAAGGGGATGAATTTTTAAAAATTTAGGAAAACTTATATGAGCTGATACAAAGTGAAATAATTAGAACTAGGAAAACATCGAACAGCAATATTTTAATGATGATTAACCATGACTTAGTTACTCTGATCAATACAATGATCCATGAAAATCCCAAAAAACTCATGATGAAAAATTCTATATGCCTCTAAAGAGAGAACTAATGAATTCTGAGTGCAGAATGAAGCATATTTTCCCCCACTTTATTTTTATTTCTTTTTGCAACATTGCTAATATGTGAATATTCGTGATTTCATGTGTACAATGGGTATCCTATTTCTTGCCTTCTCAGTGGGGAGGGGGTAGGAGGTGGAAGGAGAAAGAATTTGGAACTTTGAAATTTGAAATTTGAAAATTTAAAAAAAAAAGCCTTTTGTGGCTTCCCATTACCTTTAGGATAAAATGCAAACTCCTCAGTCTGACATTTAAGGATTTCGACAATCTGGATTCCATGTAGTTTCCCAGCCTTATTTCATATTCTTTCCTGTTATGAATGCTATGTTCTAGGTGAATTTTTGAAAGTTTCTTTTCCTGGGCTGCCATACTCCAGATGAGCTTCCTTCTCATCTGTGGTGGAGTATAGCATTGCTGTGTCTGGGGGCCATATCCACTCACCTTCCCCAATGAATTTGTCTTAAAAAGTTGAGATGAAAGAGCTTTTTGTGCTACTTGTTCTAGATGCCAACAATTTCTTCTTATGTACATGATGACTCTGCCAAACACTGACAGTGTGAACCACAACCAGACCATCTGTATTTTCAGAGGCTCAAGGAATAGCCACAGTTCACTCTGAGCACAGATTGATACACCAGCACTTTAGTAATTATATTGTTTTTCTTCATCTTCTTCTCTCCCTCTTGTTTTCCTGAGGGTCTCCAATGGGCTAAAAAAAAAAAAATCTACCCCTGAGCATCAAGATGCCTGAATTCCAACCTTGGATCTGTGTTGATTAGATGTAAGATTAATGACATGCAATTTGCCTTCCTTGTGCCTCCATTTAGGAGTTTATAGTAGTCTGGTATCTGTCTCCTATTTGAATAATCTAATCAACAAGAATTTATTAAGCCCTTACTATGTAACAGAAAACGGTGGTGGAGATACAAAGACAACACTGGGACAGTGCCTGCCCCCAAAGAGCTTGCATGCTAGGATGCCAAGAGAATGACAGAACCCAAGCTTGGCTAAGAAAGTTCTATAGAGCATTGAAGACCAATATTTAACATTGGCTAAATGCCTTTGGTGATCCATTTCTGTGGAAAAAATAAAAACTTGCTTAAAAATTAATTAAATGATTTACAGTTTTACAGCCCTTTATTGTTAAAAAGTTGACGAAGCCACTTTGGTATTAGAAAACAGTGATGTGGCCAAAACAAGTAACTTTGGAAGTTATCTGCTTCAGGCCGGGCATACTAATTATTTTCATAACCTTTTTTTTTTTCATTACAAAGCAAGGTCAGGGTTTGAATGAAGATTCATTGTGACTTTCAAATAAATATTTCTACTCAGTGTTTACAAAGAGTTTTTCTTCCAAAGCACAGTGACCATAATCATTAGATTGGAAGGGTCCTTAAGAGGTTGATTAACCTGCCCACCTATCTATGAGAACTATATTGAACCCACCCCAGATGGATATGTTGTCCTATTCTCGAAGGCTCCCAAAGGAGGAGATTCCATAGTATGAAGCCCAGTAACTTTCCTATTGTTGTTATGCCATTACATATGAAAACTTCATTTTTATTTTTTTTACTAGTTATGTCTCCTATACCTCGGATCCAGAAAATAACTTATGGTATGTTTGTTTTGTCACTATTATCTTGAAATTAAGGAAACTAAGGTCCAACGTCCATAGGAGTAAAGATTTATGACTGGAGAGGACCTTAAGGTCCAAGTCCCTTCCCTTTTTCAATTTACAGATAAACAAATGGAGGCTTAGAGTAATGAAATGATTTGGTTGTGGCCATCAAAGGTTACAATTGGAATAGATAAGATCTGAACCCTGGTCCTCTGATACTAAATCCAGTGTTCTTTCTGTTCTCCCTTTCACAAGGAAACGGAGACGATAGGTATATATAAATGCAACTGATTCATGCTGGACCAAAATACGAGCTCTATTCCATTTACTGTGGTTCAACTATCCCAAGAGTGTGTAGGAGGTTTAGAAATGCCAATCCCAGAACAGGACAAGAAGACACCTGCAAGGGAGTCAGATGAACTGTATGCTTCACCTATTCTCTTGGGTCCTTGGAAAAAGAGGTAGCTGAAGGGGTAAACTCTAGGGCAGGTTGATCTGACAGTACTAAGTTCAAGTTGTGGCAAGGAGTTCATAGGTGCCGTGCTAACCATCCTTCCTAGTCTCTGAAATTTCTAACTTGATACTGAGACATGGCTATGGGACCCCAATTTACCCTAAAGGGCTGACAAATTGTGGTTTTGGTGCATGTGAAAAAAATTGACTTATTATTAGTCAAATAAAATAGAAGTGTTGAATGGCATGATTTCTTCCTATAATAATAATGCTGCTTACAATGCTTAGGCCTCTAAAGGGGAACACTTTCTGTATGGCTAAAAGCAGATTGATCTATTGATCTACTCATCTGTCTCTATCTCCATATATGTATACCTATCTATATACACACTTACATGTATACATGTACCTATGCATATACATACATATAAGTGTATTTAAATTTATAATGATTGGATTTTCCTGTATTCAAATTCTTGTTGTTCAGTTGTTTCAGCTATATCTGACTGTTTGTGATCTCATCTGGGGTTTTCTTAGCAAAGATATTAGAGTGGTTTGCCATTTCCTTCTCCAGCTCCTTTTACAGATTAAGAAATTGAGGCAAACAGGATTAAGTGACTTGGCCAGGGTCACACAGCTAGTAAGTGCCTGAAGCTGAATTTGAACTTAGATCTTCCTGACTCCAGGCTTGGTATTCTATCCATTGTGCCGCCTAGTACCTGGGATGCATGAGGTGTTCAGGGAGGACTAGTACCTCTGGTGTGAGGGCTTGCCGGTCCCTTTTCTGTGCTGCTTATCCACCTTTGGTGTTCACTTTTCACCCAGTTTTCACCTGTGGCTCCAAGAAGGCAGATGAGAATAATTTGTTTAAACATCCATGAAGGTGGCTGAAGCAGGTGCTGTGGAACGTGTAGCATAGGTGGGCAATACCACCCCTTGGGGGGCACTGGAATGATTTAGGAGGGGCGGTAGTAGCCTTGAGTGCAACTGGAGGACACTGAATAAAAATAAGGGGGTGGTGGAAGCATAAGGAAGGAAGAGAAGAAAATTTTGAAAAACCATGTATGTTTCATCTGTTGTGTAACAGAGTTAAAGTCATAATGATTAAATTACTTTCCAAATAAACATACAAAATGCAAATTACAACTGATCAGTGGTCAAGTCTGGACACAGGTCTTATCAAGCAAATGTTGGCAGGCAAGCCTGTTGAGCATTGTTGGGAAGTCCAGCATTGGCAGGAATATGTACGTGTAATGACTTGTTTATAATACAATACTATATGGTTACATGATGCACTATTGCATCATCAAAATTTCAATGCAGGAAAAAAAACCCCAAAATTTATAATAAATGATTAAATCTAAGATGTGTCATTTTAAAATATTTTATATTTTTTTTGAAATGATGCAAATTAAAAAAAAAACTTTTAAAGGGTTAAAGAAAGTAGCTTTCCATGGGGCACTGAGTAATTTTTTTTAAAGGAGGCAGTAGGCCAAAGAAGTTTGGGAACCTCTGGTGTAGAGCTTGGTCAGACACTGAAGACGCAAAGATCATCCGTTGCATCCCAGAACATTATCAGTCATCCTGACTTTTGTCTTGCCACTGGGCTTTGATGACTCAGGAAAAGAGAGTGAGGTTGATGACTTTGTGCAACTCTGCCGCACTTAAATCTCTACCTTTCAAGGCTCAGGTCAAGTGTCACCTTCTAGACTAGGCTTTCCCTATCCCAGATTCTATAAAATTATTTTGTATACATTTTATATTTGTCTCATTTGGGGTCAAATGATTGTAAAATGCTTGGCACAGAGCCTGGCACATCAAAGGTGCTAGATAAATGTTGACTTATTGTTGTTATTATTATTATTTACTGAACATGTTGTTTCCCCTGGTAAAATGCTGACTCTTTGGGATCTAAGACTGTTTGGTTTTGTCTTTGCATCACCAGTGCCTTGCAAACTGTCTAGCACATAGTAATCAACCAATCAATTGATGAACATTTATTAAATATGTGTCAGGTACTGTGCTAAGCTCTAGATGTGAGTAGAGCAAGCACTAGTGGGGAAAATCACTATTTGCTTGTAGCTTTGAAATTTTTTTTAAAACTAATGCAAGGAGGGGAAGCAAAAGCCTTTTGGGATTTGAAAGGTCCTAGGTGTAAAGAGATATGTGTCTGTTGCATGCAACAGAACTAGATATCTTGGAGTCTCTAATGAGAAAAATCAGGTACTTGAAAGTCTATTTGCTACTTCTTAGAATGACTGTGCAATCTCAGTTGTGTTGAACATTGGAGAGGCCTGCATTGTAACTCCTGATCTTTTTGGTTGAAGATAGAAAGTTAAGTAAAACTGTACTTGGTATAGTATAAGGGGTGAGGAGAGTGGGTGGAGTGCAAAATTGACTGCTCCTGTCAGAAAAGTGAACCTACATAAACAGGACAAAGGTACTAACAGAATAGAGCAGGAGTAGGGTTGTGAAAGGGGCAGCTAGGTTGCACAGTGAATAAAGTGCCTGGCCTGGAGTCAGGAAGTCTCCTTCTCCTGAGTTCAAATCCAGCCTCAGACATTACTAGCTGTGTGACCCTGGGCAAGTCACTTAACCCTGTTTGCCTCAGTTTCCTCATCTGTAAAATGAGCTGGAGAAGGAAATGGCAAATCACTCCAGTATCTCTGACAGGAAAACCCCAAATGGAGTCACGAAGAGTTGAACATGACTGAAACGATTGTACAAAAACAACAAAGGGTTGCGAAAATTGAGAGGCAGGACTGAACCAGCCAAAGTGCAAATGAATGAACTAACAACCTGTGCCCTGGACCAGCTCATTCATAAGATACTTGTTACCTCATTTCTGACTTATACATTGGACAATGAGTCATACACTGCCTGCTATTGTTACTTGGCATTTTTCTTGAATAAATGAACAAACAAATATATATATCTATATGTATATATGTATGTGTGCGTGTGTATAGTTTGACTCTCCCTATGTAAAGCTTCCTGAGAGCAGGGACCATCTCTTCTACTTCCTTGTATTTTACACAGCACATAACATATAGTAGATGCTCGACAAAAACTTCTTTAGTTAATCGAGGTTTTATATCAGTTGCAAACCCATAGAATGGTAGAACTAGATGGATTTTTAGATATCATGTGGTCCAATCACCTCATTTTAGGGATGAGAAAATTGAGGTCTAGAGAGGGGATGTATCTGCCTGAGGTCATCCAGCTATTCAGAGGCCAAGCTGGTCCTGGAACTCCTGTCCTGACTGCAAGCCAATGGTCTTTCCATTGCATCACAGTGTTGTCCTTGAAGTGTCTTTTGTCTGAGATGCAGAAGTAACAATAATAATTAAAAAAGAAATGGTCAGATGGGCATGACTTTTCTGGTATGTGTGGCCCCATAATACAGATTCTCAATGGATGAGAATAAGAATTCAATTTCCCATGAGGGCATGTACCTTTACATAGCTTGTGGGAAGACCTTGCAACCGGAGGTTTAATGGCTGCCTGGGTCAGAATTTGTGACTATATAGAGGAAAAGAAGAGCTGGGACAAAGTACAAAAAAGACTTTGACTAGAAGCAATGAGTATTGCCCGAGGAAATCAGTCACTTCATAGGAAAACAGAAGGGTCCTGGGATACAAAAGGTAGTAGACAACACACAGTGAATGGCAATAGTACTTTACAAAGGCAGCTCTAAAGCTGTCCACACTGAAATATTCAATGGCCCGTCATCCTCACTGAGGAGAGAGAGAGAGAGAGAGAGACAGAGAGAGAGAGAGAGGGAGGGAGGGAGATATAGAGAGACAGAGACAGAAAGAGAAAAAGGGAGATGGAGAGAGAGACAGAGACAGAGGAAGACAGAGAAAGACAGAGAGAGAAAAAGAGAGATAGAGACAAAGAGAGACACAGAGACAGAGAGACAGAGACAGAGGCACACAGAGAAAGATATTCAGAAAGATATAGAGAGATAGAGACCGAGAAACAGGCAGAGATAAAGACAGAGACAGAGACAGACAGACAGAAAGGAAGAGGGAGAGGGAAAGGGAGAGGGAGGGAGAAAAAGAGAGAAAGAGACAGAGACAGAGACAGAGAGACAGAAACAGAAACAGAGAGACAGAGACAGAGGCACACAGAGAAAGACAGAGAGACAGAGAGAGACAGAGAAACAGGCAGACAAAGATAAAGAAAGAGACAGAGATGGACAGAGAGAGAAAGAGAAACAGAGAAAGGAAACAGGAGAGGGGAGAGAGAGAGTGAGAGAGAGAGAGAGAGAGAGAGAGAGAGAGAGAGTCCTTTAGAACCTGTGAGTGTTTTGGGGGAGCTCATTTCCCAAATTACTTTCAAGGAATAAGGAATTAATTCATTGAAAAATGTGGCCAAGAATGTTTTCTGTTTTTTTTTTTTAATTATTAATCTGTGTTCTAATTAAACATCTTATTGTTGCAGTGCTATTGCTACCTGTGTCTGTGAGGATGGCAAAAAAACTAGATTATTAGGCCCACCTTAACTTCAGAAGTTCCCAGATTTTGAACTGGGTGGGAGCAAGTTAGCAAAAGATAGAAAAATTACCATTAAAATTCCCCTTGATTTGACTCCAAGCCTGTGAGGATCCAGAGGTGATGGGATCCATGGGCTTACATTTATATAGTGATTTAAAAAGTACTTTGTCAACCAATAAATATTTATTATGTAGACACTAGTTACCAGGCACTGAGCTAAATTCTGGAAATACAAATAATAAAGAAAAAGACAGTGCCTGCCCTTAGGGAGCTTAAGGAAAGACAATACACAAAAGGAATCTGAAAAGCTAGGGGTGAGGGGAGGAAAGGTATTTGCCACATATACATGATGGAGAAATTCAAAGGAGGGCAGCTGGGTGGGAAATAAAGAGATAATTCACCTGGGTGCCCTCCTTAAACAGAGGTTCTGAGAGGATCTCTCCACTCTGTCTTCCAATTGGAGGGGTCCTGGGGGCAGAGGACACTGATGAGATGTGAGTACCAGGGTTGATATGATCATACAGGTCCCTGGGGCTATGATGGAGAAGTCCTGAGGAGGACAGCCAGGAAGGGATAATTACCAGTAGGTAGTGAAAGTATCATTATTTCATTTTTACAGATCACAGGATCTAGCCCAGGGAGGAATTTTAACTTTCACCTGGACTGAGCTCTGTTTTACAGATAAAGAACCCAAGACTGGGGAAAGATAATAATGGAACCACCATCATGGATCTAGTGCTAGCAGAACCTGGGCTTGAATCCAAGTCTTCTAATTGTCTAAATCTAGTGGTTTCTCACAGTCATGCTATTGAAGGCCAGGTGGTCTGATGAGAAAAGTCCTGGATATGGGTCCAGAGGACTTGAGTTCAAATCCTGGTTATGCCACTTACTACTTGTGTGACATTGGGCATGTCACTTATCTCATCTGGACTTCTTCTTCATCTGTAAAATGAGGGAGTTGGTCCCTTTCAGTTCTAGATCTCGGATCAAGCAGTAAACATTTATTAAACACTTACCATGTGCCAGACATTGTGCTAAGTGTGAGTATAAAAAGACAGAAATCAATCAGTGCCTGTCCTCAAGGAGCTTATATTCTATCAGTCTATCTATGATACCTATCCTTCAGCTCCTATCTTTATTTGAATTATTTGTTATTTGCTGCATTTAAACTATTACAAGATCCACAGGATCTTAATGAGGAAGACAAGTTAGCCCTGCTACCTGATTTTCAATGGTTTGTATTGTTGAATAGTTTCTCTTAACCAGGAGTGGGGAACCTGCAGCCTCAAGGCCACATGTGGCCCTCTAGGTTCTCAAGTGCAGCCCTTTGACTGAATCCAAACTTCACAGAGCAAATCCCTTTAATAAAAGGATTTGTTAATCTTCTTAATAAAAGGATTTGTTCGTAAAACTTGGACTCAGTCAAAAGGTCACACCCAAGGACCTAGAAGGCTTCAAGGCCACAGGTCTCCACCCTGCTTAACCAAACTCTCCACTCAGAAGTTTTTACTGAAGATTTTTCAGTTCATTCATTAATTCACTCAGTCAGCAGCTATCTGTGAAATGCCCAATATGTTCAAAATGTACTATGTTGGACACTGGGGAGAATATGGATCTAGAGCAGACTCAATTTCTGTTATCAAGGAGTTGAAAATTTAATATGCTTTGAATTCCAAGACAAACAGAAAACTCTTCCACATTCCTCCACCCAATTAATTTATTGCACAGTTGCATATTTGGGCTTTCTGTTTTCCACGTCCATCCCATTTAGATGTAAGGAAGCAGGAATTCCTCCATGTTCGTAATGCAAGCAAGCATTCCATGTTGGCATGTGGGAAATGGAGACAGTTGTTTGGATAATTCAGACTCTCCCTTTAAAATCAATTTTGCTTGTAATATCAAGGTAATTAGGACCATTAAAAAAACTATTTGGAA
This sequence comes from Vombatus ursinus, assembly GCF_900497805.2. Classification (NCBI taxonomy): domain Eukaryota; kingdom Metazoa; phylum Chordata; class Mammalia; order Diprotodontia; family Vombatidae; genus Vombatus; species Vombatus ursinus. The sequence continues at coordinate 22,265,863 of NW_020954550.1, forward strand.
ACTTCTGTTGGAGTCTATAGACAGAGTCAGAAGGCTAACTAGTGGGGAGTTTGGTTTCTAAGCACTTGGAAACCGTCATTGGTGAGGTCCTGACAACTGGAACAAGTCACCAACTCCTGGAGCTGAGGTGTTTCCATTATGGACTCCATCATCAACTGTTTGCTAAAGTAAACTGTTTCTCCTCCGACTTGAGTCGCTGGGTCTGTGACTGCTGCTGAAAGAAGCTTCCTTTTTGGTAACTAGCTCTGCTACCACTAAAATCTGCTAACAGAGGGAGGCCTGAAAAGAAAACCAGTCATTAGGTTCTAGAGACATTTTGCCAAGGTGTGAGTGAACAGGGGGTTGTGGAAAAGTTGAAAGGCCCCTTTTGGCCTGGTAAAGAGATTTTAAAACTGATGCATGCTGATCGAGGATCCTGGGATTTGAATTTTGTACCCTCCCTTTCCTGACCCTCGGAGTTCCAGAGTGACTCTGGAGCTTCCTCCTTTTAATAGCACCTGCCTCCCAGGGTTATTGTGAGGATCAAAATATCTCTAAAGCCATTGTCTAGCACAGAGTAGGTGCTTTATAAATACTTATTTTCTTCTATTCTCCTTTCCTGGAGCTCTCAGTGAATACAGGCTTTTAAAATTTGTTTTGTTTCATGGCAAGTATGTCTTTAATGAAATCAAAATGATCCAATATAATAATTAAAATATAATATAATAATAATAAAAAAATAAAATACTTGGAACTTGAAAGCCTAATTTCTTCATTGATGACTTTTCCCCATCTCAAACTTTATACATGACTTTGTTTTTTTCTTGTTGTTGTTCTGTCCTGTCCGACTCTTTGTGACCCATTTGGGATTTTCTTGGCAAAGATATTGGAACTGGTTTGCCATTTCCTTTTCCAGTTCATTTTACAGATGAGGAAACTGAAGCAAACAGAGTTAAGTGACTTGCCCAAAGTCATACAACTAGTAAGTGTCTGAGGCCACATTTGAATTCATGTAGAGGAGTTTTCCTGACTCCAGGTCCAGCACTCTATCCACTGTTCCACCTAGCTGCCCACCTCAGACCTTACACATGATTTGTTTTAAAACTCCCTAATCCACTTGTCATGGTATAGTGTATGTTGCTCTCCACTACAGTCTTTCTGATGTCTCCTTGATATAGAGAAGAGACCAGAGTTTTTTGATGGCTATACCAGAATTAAATAAACTCTGTAAAATTCTACTTAGTTGTAAAAACTTTGAATACAAACTCATACATGGACTATGCTTGTCATCCAAGGACTGACCCAGCTAGAAGACATAGGATGATGTATTTTTTTCTACCACATAAAGTCTTAGAGATCATCTAACATGTCACAAAAGGGGTTGTGACCTGCATTAGTGAAGGGAATAACTTCCCTTCAAAATCACAGATTTTTGAAATATTGTTTATCATCATTATCTGACTTTTTGCCTCATCACTTAATTTGACTTTAAGCTTCATGAGGGCATGCCTTAATGAAACTTTTCCTCTATGTGCTCTGCACATATTAGGTATTTAATAAGTGTAGTGAGACCAGAATTTTTATACTGGATATAACAGAACACAAAGGCAGTGAATAGCAAAAGGAAACACTCAGTGGATCATGAAGGACCAAAATCCAGCAAAGGACATTGGTAGCTCTGTAGTCACAGAGCTCTGAGCTCTAAGTACAATCATGTGCTCTGACCTCACAGGTCTCTAAGAGTATACCTTCTATGTATTTGTCTTGGAACATGTTCCCAACATATATGTCCATCTATTAAGTGTATCCTGATCACATGGGCCTTGTATGTGTGCTCTATCCAATGGGTGGTGTGGTATCCTGAATGAATGCATTTCCCTGTGTGGCTAAGGGATTCTTTTCCTGTCAAAAAAGTTGCTATGCTGTTTGATTGATGTATTTTGTTTTAAACCAATGTGTCCTTTCTGGTTGACACATTCTGTGGGTCAGTCAGTATCCATGAGCCCCCACATGAGAGCCTTGAATCTGGGACCCACATGTGAGGGGGCCTTAGCTATTACATAAATGTTTTATGTATGAATTAATGAATGTTCATAATGATGAGCCTATGACCCTGTGAGATTCTGAAGCAACTTTGGAATCATCAAAATCATGTTTTGTTTGTTTACTGTGGAATACATCTCACTTTACTCTAATTCTCTGAAAAAATCTAATCAGTGCATTACACATATAATAACTAAACATTTGAAAATTTTCTCAGACTGCTTTCTCTAATCATGCTAAATGATGATTTAAAGAATTAAATGACTTCAATTCAATTCATTTTTAATGCAACAGACATTCATTAAGCAACCACTGTATGTACTACTATTCCAGCTGCTGAGGGGAGGTAGGAAGGGTAGATCATACATGGTCCATTATAGACTAGCAGTTAGTCAATAAACATTTATTATGTGCCTACTATATACCAGGCATTGTGTTTAGCCCTTGGGATACAAAGTGAGGCAAAAGATAGTCTCTGCCCTCAAGGAACTCACAATCTAATGAAGATACGGTACATGCAACAAGTAGAATAAGAAAATAATTTACCTTAAATTCATTAAAGAGGTATTTTTGTAATGTCAGAAAAGGAGAAAATTAATTAATAATGGGGACTAGGAAAGAGCATTTGAGTTAAACTCTAATGGGTTTTAAAAGATGAGTAGAAATTTAATAGGTAAAGGTGGGGTGGGGGAGGGCAACATTTAAAATAGTCCTTTTAATATCTCACCTTGCAAAAGGTGAACTTTTACATCTCCTGCACAAGCCATGACTTTTACTGTAGGGTCATCGCCATAATAATTTTTACTATCAGACATTTTCAACTGACAGTGACAGTGACTTCTTGCAGCCTGTCAAGGGGGTTGACATAACTCTCCTGATTCCCCAGCTGGTACCTGACACTTGGTTCCAGGCTTGATTGTTTTTTTAACCTTAAGGGAGTGGCTGGATATATTTGTCTAGTTTTTCAGCCCCATAGAACTAATGGATGAGAAAGAGAACAAGACACCATTCATCCCCAGGCAATATTCTTCTATTGGATGTTTGATATATGTGTGGTCCCCAGTCTCAAGGTTGTCTCCCTTTTCATTATTCTACTTTGGTGGTAGCTCACAACTGACTTTCTGCCCAGGCTCTCCCCTCCCAATGTAGTTTCTCCGCTCTGGAGACTAAAGATCACCAGAAGAGGGATTTTTGCCCAGGCCCAGCATATTGGCCCATTCCCTGCATTAGATGACTTTCTGTGAATAACATCCACAGGTCATAGCCTTCAAGGGCTGGGCTCCTTCCTGTTGGATAGGTCCCGTGGGGATGGTCTAGACTAGGCTGTAACTCACTCTTGGCCCCCTGAATTTACTTGTTCGACTCTGTTGTTTCAGACAACCACAATTATTTTTTCTTTAGCAAGTGTGAAAGATATTGGGATAGAACTCAGCAAATGGTACTCTACCAAATTATACTTTGGACTAGTGGGAGATTTTTCTCCCCTACCTCCCACTTCTATCAATATCCATTTTCATTCCTTCCTAGGCAGAAAATTGTGTGTAATGAGCCCTTATGGAATAGGCAATATTCACCTCAACTATGGGAAAGTAAATAAAATGACTTAGCAAATTAAGCCCAAATTTAGGTACCCATTGGGAAAATAAGAAGAACTCAATTAACATGATTTAATTTGACTTGGTATGATTATTTTAATCTCAAAAGTTTGCTTAGAGATATCATTCTTTGAGCTAGTGAGGACCTAAAACACTGAAGCAAACTTTCTTTTGAGAGACTTAAATAGAGGAAAATTGAAAGCCTAAAAATATAGGCCGAATGAACACAGGTCATTTTTACTATACTGGCTGAAAGGTAGTATGGCAGGGGCTCTTAACCTACGTTTTGCAGACTCTCAAAGGGTCTGCAGGTCCAAGCCATTCACAAATTTTCTTTTAGATTTTCCAGACATGTAGGACTGCATCCATTGATACAGGGACTCCTCATAGTTTCATTTTTATTTTTTTGTTTTGCTTTGTTTGTTTAGATTCCTTTCATGATAGAATTACCTCCTCAAGGGGCTTAACTCAACCTCTTCTGCAGGTCAGTTATTACTTTTGCCTTTCCATCTGGCTAAACGCAACAGTGAGTTCAACTATCCTAATGATATGCATCTGACAGATCAGTGGGATGGGATCAGATGGGCACTGCAGGAGAACTTGCTCACACAGGTGAAGTGGTTAAATGAGAAAACATCAACAAAGACAGGATTGCAAAAGAAGGATATTGGTAAAGAAGGAGGATCAAAGAAGAGGCAGAACCCATAGTCTGAAATTGATGAATCCAAGGAGACTGATTTCTGGACAGAAAAGGACAGAAAATAAATAGCTAATGTGGAGCTGAGACTCAAGATAACTAGTTGTTGTTGTTATGTTGTTGCGTTTGTCCTTCATTCTTGAAGAGGACCATGAAATCAGGGAGATGATGACATGACTTGCAATTGACTTTGATTTGAGGGAGGGAGGGCTGTGCAAGGTCACCAGCCTCAATTTCTCCTTCAGAGTCATCATTTCATCCTTCAGAGTCCAGTGGCCAGATATTCATCAGGGCAACTGGAGATGGCCCAGGATGCAATGGAAGACCCTGGTCTTTTTATGGTGAGATCTTTTCAGGTTCGCACTTTGAGTGAGGTAAGGCCCATTCAGTGAATAGGCCTCTTTAAGAAGTGAGTCAAGGTTTGCTTCTTCTTTGCCTATTCTAATTCCTTCAATTTCTTTTTCTTCTCTAATTGCTACAGCTAACATTTCTAGCACAATATTGAATAACAGTGTGATAATGGACATCCTTGTTTCACCCCTGATCTTATTGGAAATGCTTCTAGCTTATTCCCATTGCATAGAATCTTGCTGATGGTTTTTGAAAGATGCTTTTTATCATTTTAAGGAAAACTCCATTTATTCCTATTCTCTCTAGTGTTTTTTTTTTTAAATAGGAATGGGTGTTGTATTTTGTCAAATACTTTTTCTGCATCTATTGAGATAATCATATGATTTCTGTTAGTTTTGGTGTTGATGTGGTCAATTACACTGATAGTTTTCCTAATATTGAACCAGCCCTGCATTCCTGGTATAAATCCTACCTGGTCATAGTGTATAATCTTCAAGATAAGTTTTTGTGGGGCAGCTAGGTGACGCAGTAGATAGAGTGCCAGCCCTGGAGTCAGGAAGACCTGAGTTCAAATCTAGCCTCAGACACTTGACACTTACTAGCTGTGTGTGACCCTGGGCAAGTCACTTTACCCCATTGCCTCACCAAAAAAAAAAAAAAAAAAGGAAAACAAAAAAAAAGAAAGAAAGAAAAAGAAAAAAAGATAAGTTGTAATCTCTTTGCTGATATTTTATTTAAAATTTTTGCATCTATATTCATTAGGGAAATTGTTCTATCATTTTCTTTCTCTGTTTTGGCTCTTCCTGGTTTAGGTATCAGCACCACATTTGTATCATAAGAAGAATTTGGTAGGACTGCTTCATTTATTTTCTTAAATAGTTTATATAGTATTGGAACTAGTTGTTCTTTAAATGTTTGATAGAATTCAATTGTAAATACATCTGGCCCTGGACATGTTTTCTTAGGGAGTTCATTGATGGCTTGCTCAATTTCTTTTTCTGAAATGGAGTTAAGTGTTTTATTTCCTTTTCCATTAATCTGGGCAATTTATATTTTTGCAAATATTCATCCATTTCACTATGATTGCCCAGTTTGTTGACATACAATTGGGCAAAATAGCTCCTAATTATTGTTTTGATTTCCTCTTCATTGGTGGTGAATTCATTCTTTTCATTTTTGATGTTGGTGATTTGGTTTTCTTTCTTTTTTTAATCAAATTAACCAAAGATTGATCTATTCTATTGGTTTTTTTTTATGAAACCAGCTCTTAGTTTTATTTATTAATTCCATAGTTTTCTTAATTTTTTTCTTAATTAATTTATTTTTAGTTTTCAACATTCACTTCTATAAGCTTTTGAGTTGTAAATTTTTCCCTCTCCCTCCCCACCTCCCTCCCCAAGGTGACTTGCAATCTGATATAGGCTTTACATAGACATTCCTAGTAAACATATTTTCACATTAGTCATGTTGTAAAGAAGAATTAAAACCAATAGGAGGAACCACAAGAAAGAAGAAACAAAACAAAACAGAAGAGAAAAAAAAAAAGCAAATAGTATGCTTTTATCTGCATTCAAACTCCACAGTTCGTCCTCTGGATGTGGATAGCATTTTTCATCATGAGACTTTTGGAGATCTCCTAGATCCTTGCATTGCTGAGAAGAGCTAAATTTATCAAAGTTAGTCATCACACAACATGGCTGTCACTGTGTTCTCCTGGTTCTGCTCACTTCACTCAGCATCAGTCCATACAAGTCTTTCCAGGTTTTTTTGAAGTCTGCCTACTCATCATTTCTTATAGCACAATAGTATTCTATTACATTCATATGCCACAACGCCATTCCTCAGTTGATGGGCATTCCCTCCATTTCCAATTCTTTGCCAACACAGAAAAAGCTGCTATAAATATTTTTATACATGTGGGTCCTTTTCCCATTTTTTATGATCTCTTTGGGATACAGCCATAGAAGTGCTATTGCTGGGTTAGTTTTCTTAATTTCAATTTTATTAATCTTTCCTTTGGTTTTCAGAATTTCTAATTTGGTATTTAATTGGGGATTTTCAATTTGTTCTTTTTCTAGCTTTTTTAGTTGCATGCCCAATTCTTTCTCTATTTTACTCATATAAGCATTTAGAGATAGAAAACTTCCCCTAAGTACCACTTTTGCTGCATCCCATAAGTTTTGTTATGTTTTCTCCCTATTGTCATCCTCTTGGATGAAGTTATTGTTTCTATGATTTGTTGTTTGACCCACTCATTTTTAGGATTAGATCATTTAGTTTCTAATTAATTTTTAGTTTATCTTTCCATGGCCCTTTCTTACATGTTATTTTTATTGAATCATGATCTGAAAAGGATGCATTTAATATTTCTGCCTTTCTGCATTTGTGAGGTTTGTATGCCCTAGTACATGATCAATTTTTATGTAGGTGTCATGTACAGCCAAGAAAAAGACATATTCCTTTCTGTCCCCATTCAGTTTTCTCCAGAGGTCAACCATATTTAACTTTTCTAAGATTCTATTGATCTCCTTAATTTCTTTCTTATTTCTTTTGTGGTTAGATCTATCTAGTTCTGAGAGGAGGAAGTTGAGGTCCCCTACTAGTATAGTTCTGCTGTCTATTTCTTCCTATATCTCCCTTAACTTCTCCTTTAAAAATTTGGCTGCTATATTACTTGGTGCATATATGTTTAGTAATCATATTACTTCATTGTCTATGGTGCCTTTTAGCAGGATATAGTTTCCTTCCTTATCGTTTTTAATTAGATCTATTTTTGCTTTTGCTTTGTCTGACATCAGGATGGCTACCCCTGCTTTTTTTTTTACTTCAGCTGAAGCATGATATATACTATTGAGCTATAAGAAATGATGAGCAGGCAGACTTCAAAAAAACCTGGAAAAAGTTGTATGGACTGATGCTGAGTGAAGTGAGCAGAACCAGGAGAACATCGTACACAGTAACAGCCATGTTGTGTGATGACTAACTTCAATAGACTTAGCTCTTCTCAGCAATGCAAGGATGTAGGAGATCTCCAAAAGTCTCATGATGGAAATTGCTATCCACACTCAGAGAAAGAACTATGGAGTCTGAAGGAAGATGGAAGCATACTATTTGCTCTCTTTTTCCTTTGTTGTTTTATTTTATTGCTTCATTCTCATGGTTCCTCCCATTAGTTCTGATTGTTCTTTATATCATAACTAATGGGAAAATATGCTTAACATGAGTGTATATGTAGAGTTTATATCAGATTGTACACCATCTTGGCAGGGAGGGAAGAAGTTGGAGGGGGAGAAAATTTAAAACTCAAAATTTTATGAAAGTGAATGTTGAAAACTAAAAATAAATGGATTAATTATCCAAAAGAAGAGGAAGAAGAAGAAGAAGAAGAAGAAGAAGAAGAAGAAGAAGAAGAAGAAGGAGAAGAAGAAGAAGAAGAAGAAGAAGAGTGAGTCAAGGGATGGCCTCTTTAATTTAAAAAAAAATGAAACTGGGAGGGAAGGACCCTCAGGGTTGCTGGCCAAAAGAAAAACAGTTAGTATTTACATTCATTCTAAACAAGGAGGGCCCCAAAAAGAACCACGAAGTGGTGCTTGGGCAGGGATCTATTGTTGTCCAATCTATGAGCTCCAGAGTGAATTAGGTTTAAGACTTGGTCTTTGTCCATCTTTCTCAAAGAGGACCACGACATCAGGGAGATGATGATATGACTTGCAACTGACTTCGATTTGAGTGAGGGAGGGCTGTGCAAGGTCTGAAAAAAAAAACTGGTAAATGATAGCTGAGTCTCTGTCAGTGACTGCTGTCCCATTTTTCCAACAAATGAAAATGAGTGGAAGCTGTAAACTTTGGATGAGTGATCTTAATGAAAATTCACAAGATGAAGGCATCATGGCTATATAAGCTACAGATATTATTTTGTTTTATCCTAACAACAAACGTGGGAGGAGGGGCTATTGTTATCTCCATTTTGCAGATGGAGCACAGAGGTTGGATTTAAACTTAAATCTTCTTGACTTCAAATCCGGTGCTCTATGCACTGTGACACCTCACTGCCCCCACTTGATAACTGTTCATCTGAAAAAGGTTGGAGGTTTGTCATAGACTACAAGTTCAGTATGAGTCAGCAGTGAGACCAGGCTACTGACAAAAAGAGCTATAGGGCTGCATGGAGAAGCTTAGGGTCCAGAATTCTAAGGATCGCTGATTCCTTTGTATTCTGTCCTAGTCAGTTCTGGGCCTTGCATTTTAAAAGGCAAGTGACAAACTGCAGGTTGTCCAAACAAGGGTGATTGGCCAGTGAGGGAATGGGAGATGATTCCAAATGGATTATGGTCGAATATTTAGCCTTGATAAGAGAAGACTTCAGAGGACACAGTAGCTGTCCTAGGATATTTTAAGAGCTCTCACATGAAATACAGCTTCTATTTGGTCCCAGAGACCAGAAGTAGGCACAATGGGGGGAAGCTGAAGAGATAGATTTTGGTTTGATTTAAGGAAAAACTTCTTAACAATTAAATCTATTCAAAAAATAGGTTGGGTGACCTTGGGAAAAAACAGTGAATTCTTCTTGGCTACAGGTCCTCAAGCAAGGATCTATGACATATTTGATAAAGTAGCCATCCAGTCTGATTGAAGAAGTCTTGTGAGGGAAAAGCTGGCACCTTCATAGGTAGCCCATTCTATTTTTGACTAGTTTTAATTGTTAGGAAGTCTTCCATTAAGTCAAGTCCAAACCTGCCTTTCTGTAGCTTCCATCAACTTCTACTTGGGGCTTCATGGACAAGGCAGAACAAGTCTAGATCTTCTTTCTCAAGAGATCTTCATGTATGATGGACTATTGTATGATCTTGAAGGCCTTCATCATCCTATTTGTTCTCCTCTAAATGCTTTCTAATTTATCAATGCCCTTTATCAATGTGGTAATAAAAACTGAATGCAGTTCTCTAGATATGTTCTGACCAGAGCAAAGTACAGTGGAACTATCATCTCCCTGTTCTTGGGAGATGCCTCTCAATGCAGCCTATCAATCAATAGATCAACCAATCAGCAAGTATTTATTAAGCTCCTAATATGTGTCAGGCTGGACAGCTAGGTGGTGCAGGGGCTAGAATGCTGGGCCTGGAGGCAGAAAGACTTGAGTTCAAATTTGGCCTCATACACTTTAGTAGCTGTGTGACTCTGGGCAAGCCACTTAACCCTGTTTGCTTCTGTTTCCTCATTTGTAAAATGAGCTGGAGAAGGAAATGGCAAACCACTCTAGTATCTTTGTGAAGAAAATCCCAAATGGGGAATGAAAACTCCTTGGGGGGGGTGTGGGGTGGGGTGGGGTGGGGTGGTGGTGGATGGGGGTTGGTCGTGGGAGGGGTATGCCGTGGGGGTTGGGTGGGGGAGGGAAGGGAAGAAAAGGACACAACTCAATGGCAAAAAAATGTGTGGGGCACTGTCTCAGCTTCGGAGGATACAGAGACAAGAATGAAATGGTTCTTCCTTCCCCTCCTCTCTCTCCTTCCCCTGCCAAGGAGTTTTCATTCTACCAGAGGAGATATGTTCATATGTAAGCATATACACTATAATTATGAAATAAATAAAAGGGAAGGAGGATATTAGCAATTAGATGAGTGGGGGAGGGGAAAGGGGAGAAAGGCATTCGGAAAGGTGTCCTGTAGAAGATGGCTCTTGACAAAGAAGAGAAGGATTCCATGAGGTGGAAGTGTGGAAGGAGCGAGGAGATAAAAAGAAAAGTCCACCCTTTCTCATTCAAATTGAGAAGTGAAAAAGGTTTGAATTAGCTTTTGTGGCTGCCACATCATGGAGTGGACTCACACTGAGCTTGTAGTCCACTAAAACTCTCAGGTGTTTTTCAGTTCAACTTCTTCCTCCATGTTGTATTTATGAAGATTTTTTGAACTCAACTATACATTTTACATTTATCACTATTAAATGTAATATTTTAAGATTCAGCCCAATGTTTTGACATTTTTGCATCTTGGTTCTCATCTGATATGTTGGCTATCCTGCCTAGCTTGGTATCATCTGCAATGTTGACATTTATTTAATCAAAAAAAGCTTTCTTTAAAACACTAATCTGCTTTTCTACTTGAGATTATTTTATGGAATGAAGTGTTTTTGGCTCTTGGTGGAAGTAAGACACACATTGCCAGTCCTTTCCAGTCTTCACTCACCCTAGTTCCTTTGATTTGCATGAAACACAAGAAGAATTTTTTCTTGAGGAAGGAGTCTAAAAAGAGTATCCTCACTATAGATTTACTCAATTTCTTTGTAATTTTGCTAAATGAAGCCCCTGGGAATTATTTACTTGGATCATTTATATGACGAGAATTATGAGGATTTTTCTTACAACAACTCAACTCAATGATGAGTTAGACTGAGAAAAAACAAAAGACAGGGTAGAAGAGTGAATTCAAAAGACAGACTTTTAAAAAAATATTTTTAATTTAAGGGATAAAACAAGCATTTCCATAATATAGTATAATAAAAAAAGATTGTACATGAAACTGTAAATCTACTATCACAACTTACTGTTCCTTTCAAATACACATCAAAATTATCATGTAAATTTCTTTTTTTCTTTTTTCTTCTCTACCCCCTCCCCACCCATCCTAGAGATGGCTACCATTAGACACAAATAGGTATATATACATATATATATATATATATATACATATAAAATTATTCTCTATATATTTCTATTTATTAGTTCTTTCTCTGGATGCAGAAAGCATCTTTCTTCATAAGTCTTTTATAGTTAATTTGGGTATTTATAATAGACAAAATAACTTATTTGCTCAAAGTCATTCTTAAAACAATATTGCCATTACTGTATACAATGTTCTCTTGGTTCTGCTCATTTCGTTCTTCATTGTTTTGTGCAAGTCCTTCCATGTTTTTCTAAGATAGGGGTGGGGAACCTGCAGCCTTGAGGCCACATGGGGCCTTCTAGGTCCTCAAGTGTGGCCCTTTAACTGGGTCCAAATCTCACAGAACAAATCCCCTTAATAAAAGGGTTTGTTCTGTAAAACGTGGACTCAGTCAAAAGACCACACCCGAGGACCTAGAAGGTCCCATGTGGCCTCCAGGTCACAGGTTCCCCACCCCTGTATAAGATCATTGAGCTCATCATTTCTCATAGCACAATAGTATTCTATTACAATCATATACCACAACTTGTTCAATTGATGGGCATCCCTGAAATTTCCAGTTCTTTGCCACCACAAAGAGAGCTACTTCAAACATTCTAGAACATACAGATTCTTTTCCCTTTTCCCTGATCACCTTTGGAAATAGACCAAGTAGTGGTATTGCTGAGTCAAAGAGTATAGGCAGTTTAATAACTCTTCAGGCATAACTCCAGATTGCTCTCCAAAATGGTTGGATCATTTCACATTCCTACCAACAACGAATTCGTGTTCCAATTTTTCCACATCCTCTCCAATACTTGTTACTTTCCCTTTCTATCATTTTAGCCAATCTGGTAGGTATCAAATGATATCTCAAAGTTGTTTTAATCTGCATTTCTTTAATAAAAAATGATTTAGAATTTTTTTTCACATGGCTATAAATTGCTTAGATTTCTTCACTGGAAAACTGCCTGTTCATATCCTTTCACCATTTATCAATTGGGGAATGACTCATATTCTTATAGTTGTGACACAGTTCTTTATATAATTGAGATATGAGACCCTTATCTGATAAATTATCCATAAAATTTTTGTTTACAATTTTCTGCTTTCCTTCTAGTCTTGGCTGTATTTGTTTTATTTGTACAGATCCTTTTTAATTTAATGTCATCAAAATTAATCATTTTAAGCCTAATTTTGCTCTCTATTTCTTGTTTATTCATAAATCACCCATATATCCATAAGCCTGATAAGTAATATGTTCCATGTTCTTTTAATTTTCTTGTAAAATCTCTCTTTATATAGATCATGCACCCATTTTGACCTTATCTTGGTAAATGGTGTGAGATATTGGTTCATGCCCAATTTCTGACATGCTGTTTTCCAGTTTTCCAATAATTTTTTACCAAATAATGAATTTTTATCCCAAAATCTTAAGTTTTTACACTTGTCAAATACAAGGTTGTTATGTTTATTTGCTGCTGTAAATTGTATGCCTACTCTATTCCATTGATCTACCTTTCTATTCTTAGCCAGTACCAGATAGTTTTGATAATTACTGCCTTACAAAATAGTTAAGAATCTGGTACTGCTAAATCTCCTTCCTTTATATATATTTTTCATTATTTCCTTTGATATTCTTGACTTTTTGTTTTTCCAAATGAATTTTGTTATTATTTTTTCTAATTCAGTAAAATAATTTATTTTTGGTAATTTTACTGGAATGGTGTTGAATATATGAATTAGTTAGGGTAAAATTGTCATTTTTATTATATTTACCTTGCCTATCCATGAACAATTAATATCTCTCCAATTATTTAAATCCGATTTTATTTGTATAATTTTAAAATAATTTAATAATTTCTAATTTATATAGTTCCTGATTTTGTTTTGGCAGGTGTACTCCCAGGTATTTTATACTGTCTAGAGTTATTTTAAATGGGATTTTTTTTTTTAGTATTTCTTACTGCAGAGTTTTGTGATACATAGGGATGCTGAAAAGACAGACTTAAAGATGCCAGAAGGGCTCCACAGCTAAGTATTAGGTATGACTGATAAAGTTTATGTAACAAAAAGAGCTAGAACTAGTTGCTGAGGATATCTAACTAAACAACTGGACATCTCCTACAGGGAAGAGTTAACTTAATAGCCTAAGATTGACAGATGATCAAAATGGAACAGCAGCACCTGGAGACACAGTAGTGGTAGAGGTGCCCAATAGGGAGCAGCAGGAGCAGAGGAAACACTTTGCAAAGAAAGAACAGCCAACAGGCAGCATGATAGAGGTACTCAGCAGTAAGGAGCATGGTGCAGCCATCAGAGAAAGGGAAGACCCCGCACAACAGAGGAAGTAGCTAGCGCTATTACATCACCAGAAGAGACTGATGACTCCATAGTACTGGAGGCCCAAGGTACCCAGGGCATGCATGTGTCATAGTCACATGTAGTTGCAGCATCTGTGCTCCACCATGTATGTTTGTTTCTCTGTGCACATCCTCTCCCTCAATAGTAGTGTGGTAAGCTATGGGAGTTTTCCTGTGTATAGAAAATCTTGTCACTTTGCTGTTAAATTTTTTTAAAATTTAAATAATGTAGCATCTTGTTAGCGGTAAAAGAAATACAGAAGTGATGGTGATGGTGATGGTAGGGGAGGGGTTATGAGCTAGGGTTTTTAGTAGGTGTGGAATTATACCTACAATGGGCCCTGATTCTGGGGTAACATTCAGGGGACCCCATGTGTGAGGATCCCTGGGGGCTAGACTAAGTTTAAGATATAGATATCTATAGATATATAGATAAACCTCTAGATTTATCTAAGGGATCTTCTATATACCATTACCCTTATATATGGGATCTTATGTACACTTACATACAAAGATCTATAGATTTATCCATAGATATCTATAGCTATATTTATAGCAATCTCTTTATCTCATCTATCTTGTGTTTTTATATTTAACATACACATATATATGCATATATGTATATGTATACACAAAGACATATCTATATATCTAAAACTCAAGAGACATACACATATATGTATATACATACATGTACGTATCCATATTCACATATACATATAATTTTAAAAGGTGAAAAAAATCATGCTAAACTCCTAATTGAATTCATGTCTGATTTACATCTTCCTGCTTGGATTGTGTGATTGTCACCATAATCAGGTGATGTATCTAAATTATGAGCTTTCTTTTTTTTAGCATTAAATAATCAAGCTCGCTTTGAAGTGTGAATTTACACAATAAGTGGAAAGAAGGGATAATAGCACAGTTACAGTTACTAGCTGTCAACTTATAAAACTTAACAGATATATTTTTGTGTAACTAAGCATCCCGTGATTTTGAAGACGGCTAGAGTTTCTTGGCCTTAAAGAAGATGTTATAATGAACTTTAAAAAAATCAATAATGCCTTTTGTTTTTGTTTTTTGTTTTGGATGAGAGGAGTCATTGATGGTTATAGACACAATTTTATCCTCCCTCATTCATTCTGTCTGGAACTTCATTCAGCTAAATTTGAGTCAGCATTGACATAGATCCATGCAATTCACTCTAGGAGAAGTAGGAAGGCCATTTGCAAAGTATGGTAGTGAGGTGCAGTGGATAGAGTACTGGATGTAGAGTTAGATAACCTGACTTCAAATCAAAACCCTGCCACTTAATACCTATATGACCTTGAGCAAATCACTTTAGCACTCAGGTTTCAGATCTCAGGTTTCTCATCTATAACATTATACATATACTATGTGCAAGGCACTGTCCTAAGTGCTAAAGGTACTAAGATATAAATGAAAAAAACAACCCCTGTCTTCAAGGATCTTATATTCTATGGGAGAAATGGAATAATATAGTATAAATTGAGAAATGATGTAAGATAATTGGAAGAATAAGACAGCATGAACAATTAGGGAAATCATAGGATCATAGGATTCAATAAACATTTATTAAGTGCTTACTATGTGCCACTTTGATTACAAACCTCAAGTATATATGTAGATGACCTCTAAGATCCTTTCTAGACCTAAATCTATGACTTTGTGAAGGAAGAATATTCCTTATATGAGAAGCACTGACAGTTTTTTTTTTTTTAAATGAAGCAACCATCTTGGATAGTTGTCTTATGGACGCTTGGGAATACACAGGATGAAGACTGGGACAATTATTTTTTTCATCTTAATTGCATTCACAGTTGCAGTACCAATGATTTGAAAATTTCAAATTCAGATTTGTTATGTGATGAATAAAACTAGGTTATAGCTAGGAATAAAAATAGAAATGATTTCTTCAGGAGCCTTTGGTTATGCCATTGAGCTATTTGCATATGGGTGGGGCTGGCACTTCAAGAAATTTTTGCTTTCTGTTTTTTACAGCAGGCTTACTTTTGGAATTTCAAGTATACTTGTTGAATTATTTCCTTCTTGCATAGAATTATAGAGGAGTTATCTTAGAAGTTGCTCTCTTATACACCTTCCCACTTTCTGCCAGTGGCTGTTGGCTCAGCTTAAATATTTTTGGTCACTCTGACTCTCATCTCTGGTAGGTTATGTATTTGCCAAAATAATACAAGAAGATGATCAATAAAGGATTTTCAGAAGCAACAAGGAAAGAGTAAGTATGATTATTGGCATCAATTGATATTTGTGTGCCTCTAGGTGACTTTAGTTTATTTCAATTCAATAAGCATTTCTTAAGCACCTACTCCGTACAAGTGCTAGGCCCTATGAATACAAAGACAAAAATGAAAAACAATTCCTGCCCTTAAGGAAGACATAGTCTACTGGGGCTGAGAGTGGGAGTTATGGGGGTAGGGATGGAGAGAATACAACATATTAACAAAGAAGCAATGTAAGATAGGCAGTGGGCTTGGTGGTATAGTGTATAGAGCACTAGGCTTGGAATCAGTAAGACTTATCCTCATGAGTTCAAATCCAGCCTCAGATACTTACTAGCTGTGTGACCCTGGGCAAGTCATTTAACCCTGTTTGCCTCAGTCTCTCATCTGTAAAATGAACTGCAGAAGGAAATGGCAAACTACTTCGGTATCTTTGCAAAAAAACCCCAAAACCCCAAATGGAGTTGACTAAAACAACTCAACTGACCAATATAAGATAACACATATATACAAAAATAACTTATGTATGTGAAAGAGCACTAACAACAAGGGAGATTCATTCATTTAAAAGTATTTTACAAGTCCCTACTGTGGGCCAGGTACAATCCTAAATGTTGGGGATGCAATGGCAAAAATGAAAAAGTCACTGCCCTCTAGGAGTTTTTATTTTGTTGGGGGGATATAACATATAAGCAACTAAGTAATTACAAGAGGCACACAAAGTAAACACAAATTAATTTGCGGGGCACTGGGAGGTATTGGCTACTAGGAGGAATCAGGAAAGATCTCATTTAGGAGGTGGCACCTGAAGTAGGCTTTGAAGGAGGCTAGGGATTTTAAAGAGATGGAATTGAAGAGGGAGTTTATTCCACGCATGGGGAGGGGGGAGGGCAGTCTGTGCCAAGTCACAGAGAGGGGGTAGGGAATGTGAAATTTTGGGAATAGGAAGTAGCCCATTATAGCTGGAACACAGATTTTGCAAAGGGATTATTCTCCTCCCCCTTGCTGTATAAACATCTGTTTTATGAATTCTCAGTTTAGTGGAAAATAGTAACTTATACTCATTTTTCTACTATATAAACTACTTTTCACCATTACAGACGGAGTCCTCTGTATGGTGAGGAAACAGAGTATTTATTATATTTATTTTTGTTTTCTAGATAGTTTTCAGGCAATGGATTTTGTCCACATGACATGCAATGGATATGATGAGAAACAAACCTGGAAATGTAAGCTGGAGCCAAGTTCTGGAGGGCCCTACTAAATCATTGGCTCAGGGATACATTGGCTAATCCTAGGGATGATCTTACACATATGTGGAGTAGAGGGATGCCCTGATAGTGTGGTGTGAATAGTGCACAAGGCTGTGCCTGCCCAAGAAATATTATTTCTCCTATGAGAATCAGTGTAGCATAGTTGTTAGAGTATAATACTTGGAGCCTAGAAGAACTGAGTTGAAATTCTGCCTCGTCCTCAGCAATGTGGCCTCTCTGAGCCTCAGGAAACTCTCCAAGAGTAGAAAGGTAGTGACCCACTCCAGGAGAAAGAGTTCCCATATGGATGAAATGATAGGTCCTTGCCATAGTGACCTTTGACCTTTTCCTGGTGTACTCTTCCCTTTCTAGCTGGTCCCAAACTCTTCCCATTATAGTCAGTTCTGTAGTCCCAAAAGGTTAAGGTTGGTCCATGTTGGTGGAGGTATTATATTTTCAAAATGATTGTGAAAATGAACAAATTTGACTTATAGAGTTGGGGGTGGGGTGGGTAGGTAAACTTGTCTACAGAGGGACATTTAGGTTGAGAGAGACTTCATCTCTAGTGGTCTGTCATTAGAACACTAGCACAATTTAGCTGGTTTGCACATTTTGGTTATCTCCTTGGAAGGCACAGAGAACATATTTCTGTGGATGTATAAAACAAAGGAGCCAGACTAGTCCAGTAATATTTGTTTTGTGTGTCTATCATAGACCCCTTTGGCAGTCTGGTGAAGCCCTGGACCAATCTTTGAAGAATGTAAATGCATAAAATAAAATGCATAGTATTACAAAGGAAACCAAGCATGCTGAAATACAGTTATTACAATATTTTTCAAAACAAGTTTACTGATTCTTGCTTAAGAACCCCTTTACTAGGTGGTCTCTGTAATTCCTTTTATTGTGGTCTAATGTGATATTGGGGCAGATAAGTTTCAGTGGTATGTGACATGGGTATGGGATGATGTTAAATGGTGTTCTCAGCCAAACAGATGGAAGGGAAGAAGTGGAGAGGAAGGAAGTGAAATAGAGGAGAAAGAAACAAAACAGGCATGATGGACAGTGAATTGGAGTCAGTACTGTATCATTTACTTCTGGAAAATTAAAAAAAAATTTAAAAGGCTATGATGAAGCTTTTAAAAATGATAATTTCCTTTAGAATTGGGCTATGCAGAATATAATCCAACATAAAAAAGGAAAACATGAATACAAGGAAATATGGAAGGACCTTCATGAAATAATATGACCCATTGACAGAGCCATACATAAAAGTAGAGGGGAAAAAGTCAAATATAGCATAATTTTGGGCAGAATTGGAAAAGGACACAGAGAAAGTGGATTTTTTTATTGTTTAGTTTCCTGTTTACTTGTTTGGTTCTATGCTATTTGATAAGAGTTTTAAGTAAGAAACTCGCTCTCATTGAAAATTTATTTGATTGTATGCATTTTTGATGGTTGCTTATTGCATAATTTTTAAAAGAGGGAGAATTAAGCTAGACTGGGCATTGGGAAAGGTGAGGCCAACTTTGCCTAGTGCTCCATTTTACCTAAGGTAGAGTCGGGTAAAGCAGTTTCCAGGATTGCGCAAGTCCTTTCTCCAAGTATTTCACAAACATTTAGGGTTTCACAAAACCTAACTCCTTGCCAAGCACTGTTCCTCTTGTAGCTTAACAACCATGTGGCTTGAAAAGGAAATTTAATCCACAAGTTCCTTATTTCTTTACACTCATAGCTATTTTTATAAGATTTTCCCCCAAAATGCCAGAACCCATATATTACCAAGAGTAAATGATCTTGGAAAACAAAAGTTTGAGTCCAAATGAATGAGTCAAACTCACAGGGTTTTAGCATATTCTGGGCTTATTTCACAAAATGTTTTTTAAAAAATAAATTGTAAAGTAAGTGCGTATATACATACATGCATAAGTATTTTGTGCGTATATGACTGTGCGGTGCATGTATGCATCTTCCCAACCCTACTAGTTACACTGAAGTTGAAATTACTATGGAACCACTCTTCTGGATCTCAAAGAACTGAGTACATTGAATTGATACAAACTGGACCTGTGATTGATTTCATTAGTACAGAGAATTCCTAGGTGAGGCAACTGTGCTCAGTGGGGGTAAGAAATGTCTCTGCAACTTAGTCTCAGAGATTTGCCTAGAGCACTTGCCCAGGGTCACATAGCCAGAGTATCAGAAGGAAGTTTTGAACTGAAGTCTTCCTGGCTTCAAGGCCAACTTT
>NW_020954550.1:22285300-22368777 GCF_900497805.2 Vombatus ursinus
TGTGAATTAAGCAGATCAAATTAGAAATGATTATGAATAAATCAGATGTTCCTATTGATTCCTATTGACAGTGTCATTGACCAACTTGCCAACCCCAACCTTCCTCCCCATATGCTAAACTCTGCCATTGTCCTCTCCTAGTCATTTTTGTCTGCCTTCTGTTTCCATTGCATCCTCTGAAAATCTCCTCTATTATGGGGTGGTGGAAAGAGTACTAAATTTATAATAAGAAGACCTGGGTGTCAATCTCGATTCTTCCATTTACTCCCTGTATGACCTTGGGCATCTTGTCACTTCTTGAGCCTCAGTTTCCTTATCTGTAAGATGAGGAGGGTTGGACTAGATGGTTTTTAAGGTCACATCTGGCTTTAAATCCATGCCCTGATGATCCTAGATCTCTTCCTCCTGTCATCTGGAGTTCACTAAAAGCTAGCTTTCTTCTGAAGATATCACTCTTTTCTGTTCCTAAAGATTCCACCTGTTAGCACTCTCTCCTAAGCAGGCTTCTTCTCCAACTCCTGACCTGGGCCAGGAGGAGTTGTCATGTTCTTTGGGCCCCTCTTCCATTTTCAGACCTTCCCTCTGCCATTATTCCTCAGCAACTAGTTTTCTCTCCATCTTTCTATTTCACTCTGTCCAAGCCAGATTCTTTTTGCTGTCACTGAAAGACCTCCATCCTTTCTTCCCAATAAGTTTGATATCTCATTCATAATCATCTTTATCCTTGATATACTTTGGTCTCTCAGTTTGTTGATCATTTTAACTGCCATATGTCTAATCTACCACAACCATGGAGTGGTCTTAACTTAAGAAACCTCAGCTCTCAGCAGGAAGGAAGGAAGAAAGGAAGGTAAGAAGGAAGTAAACTAGCATGTATCAAGTGCTTACTACATTGGGCAGAAATCTATTCTCTCCACCTATTACCCACCCTCTAACACTATTGGAAAAACAAGAAAAGAAACATACATTTCTCATAACAAATATATATAATAAAGCTAAACAAAAAATTCCCTCAATAGCAGTACACACACACACACACACACTCACATTCATACACACACATATATATATTTCTGTACTGTAAGTTCATCACCTCTCTATCATGGATAGATAGCGTGTCTTCGGTCTTTTAGAACCATGAATAGTCATTATATTGATTAATCATAGTTCTTACTTAATAATATTTTATTTTTTCCAATTACATGTAAAGATAGTTTTCAACAATCATTTTTGTAAGATTTTGAATTCCAAATTTTTCTCCTTCCCCTCTTCTTCCTCCCCTCCCCAAGACAGCAAGCCATCTGATATAGGTTAAACACATACAATCATGTTAAACATATTCCATATTAGTCATGTTGTGAAAGGAGAATCATAACAAAAGGGAAAAACCATGAGAAAGAAAAACCAAAAACCAAAAACCAAAAGTGAAAACAGTATGCTTCAATCTGCATTCAGACTCCATAGTTCCTACTCTGGATGTCAATAGCATTTTCCATTGTGAGTCTTTTGGAATTGTCTTGGATCATTGTATTGCTGACATGAGCTAAGTCTATCATAGTTGATCATCACACAATGTTACTGTTACTGTGTACAATGTTCTCCTGGTTCTGCTCACTTCACTCAGCATCAGTTCATGTAAGTCTTTCCAGGTTTTTTTGAAATCTGCCTGCTCATCATTTCTTATAGAACAATGGTATTCCATTTCATTCATATTCCACAACTTGTTCAACTACTCCCCAATTTATGGGCATCCCCTCAATTTCCAATTCTTTGCCACCACAAGAAGAGCTGCTATAAATATTTTTGTACATGTGGGTCCTTTCATTTTATATGGTCTCTTTGAGATACAGACCTTTAGGGGAAACAGTAGTGCTATTGCTGGGTCAAAGGGTATGCACATTTTTATAGTCCTTTGGGCATAGTTCCAAATTGCTCTCCAGAATGGTTTTATCAGTTCACAACTCCACCAACAATGCATAGTGTTACAATTTCCCCACATCTTCTCTAGTATTTATCATTTTCCTGTTTTGTCATGTTAGCCAATCTGATAGGTGTGATGTGGTACCTCTTAGTTGTTTCAATTTGCACTTCTCTGATCAATAGTTTTTTAAAGCATTTTGTCATATGACTATAGATAGCTTTAATTTCTTCATCTGAAAACTGCCTGTTCACATCTTTTGACTATTTAGATTGATCATAATTCTTAACAGCTTTCAAAGTTGTTTCTTTTTACAGTATTTAGTGGGGATAGGATATTGAGTATGCATGTTTTCTGTACCTCACCACCTCCAAGGCCAGTCAATAGTTAGTCAATAAGTACCTATTCAGCACCCACTATATGCCAGGCACTGAGCTAAGTGCTGGTGATACAAAGAAAGGCAAAAGACAGTCTCTGCCCTCAAGAAGTTCATAGTCTAATGGGAGAGACAACACACAAACAGCTATGTACAAAGAATGTAGAATGAATAGGAAATAATCAACAGGGGGAAGGCACCAGAATAGAGAGATATTGGAAAAAGCTACCTGCAGAAGGTTGGGATTTTAGCTGGGACTTGAAGGAAGCTGGAGAAGCCAGAAGGTGGATGTGAAGAGAAAGAGTATCCAGGCATGGGGGACAGCAAGGGAAAATGTCTGGAGTTAGGAGATGGAGTGTCTTAGTCTAAGAACAGCAAAGAGGCTAATGTCACTAAATCATAGAGTATGTGTATGTGTGGGATATAAGGTACAGGAAAATTGGCAATGTGTGGGGCATGGGGATTGGTTATGAAGAACTTCAAATGTCAAAAAGGATTTTGTATTTGATTTTGGAGGTGATAGAATCATAGACGGAGTCTTGATTTTTGGTTTTGGTTTTGAGATAAAGTAGCTCTGATTCTAAGAAACCAGCCCTGCCTAGAACTTTATAGGCTGATTTGGAATATCCGAGGGCAATTTGGATCTGTGAGACTTTATAATGAGATATAATGGAAGCTTAAACTTTTTACAGATGCAACAATTTAAAGTAAGCAAATGCCAGTTTATTTTAAATACACCAATCTTAAATCAACTGGATAGAAAGAAACATGCAGGTCGGTAGAATTTCTTTGGCAATAGACGTCACCCTTACTGGACTCAGTCATTCAAGATGTTCCTGACAGTTTTGAGTCAGAAGACCTGGATTTAAATCCTAGTTCTGTTGTTTACTCCCTGTGTGACCTTAGGGATATAAACTTAACTTCTCTGGCTTCATCAGCAAAGTTCACAAAGAAGATTTGAGAACATAGACTCACAAACAGAATTTAATCACGAGTTACAAGCTTTTTTATAACCCTAAGTCAGAAAGCTGGATTTCATGGAATCAACACCAGACATAGGGAGTTTAAAGAATAGATTTAATCTTAGTCTGGAGAATTCTGTTGACTTCCTAGCTGGGTATTGTGGCTTATAGATCAATGTACATTTTTTTTTAAAAATCAGTGATGTGACTAAAGGCATAGATGATATTCCTATCAGATTTTCAGGGAAAGATGAACAGTCTCTGTCCCCTTAATTTCTATTACCAATTTACTAGTATAGGTCCACATTACCGATTAGCATGGTATAGTAGAAAGAGCACTGGACATGGAATTAAGAGACATGGATTAATATCCTCATGAATTCTTTGTGATCTTGGGTAAGACACCTCACCGCTTTCAGTCTCAGTGTCCTTACTCAATAAAATAGATATGATAGCAATTGTACTACGTACTGCAGAGGCTGTTAAAAATCACTTTGAAAACTAATATTAATGCAAACTATAAAGAAGATGTAGGGGGCAGCCAGGTGGTGGAGTGAATAGAGTGCTGGGCATGAAATCAAGAAGACTCACCTTACTGAATTCAAATCTGGCTGTAGACACTTATTAGCAGTCTGACTCTGGGTAAGTCACTTAATCCTGTTTGCCTCAGTTTCCTCATCTGTAAAATGAGCTGGAGAAGGATGACAAATCACTCTAATATCTTTGCCAAGAAACCCCCAAATGGAGTCATAAAGATTCAGACATAACTGAAAATGACTGAACAATAAAAACAACAAAAATAGAAGATGTAAGGAAGACAAAAAGGATGAATACAAAAATGATATAGTGCTGTAAAAGATAGTATCAGGAAGCAGCAGAAATCTCATCTTGAACTAAGGCTGTTGAAAAGGCAACACTTAATAAAAGTTGTCCCTTAATAAAAGGATTTGTTCTATGAAGTTTGGATTCAGTCAAAGGGCCACACTTGAGGACTTAGATGGCCACATGAGACCTCGAGACCACAGGTTCCCCACCCCTGGTCTAATTACTTTAAATAATCTAAAACAATATTGATTAATATGACTGACATAATGTAGTTTCCCTATTTTTCCCTTGATTAAATCTATTTTAGCTTTAACTTTGTCTAAGATCATGATTATCACCTCTGCTTTTTTTTCCTAATAAATTTTACTCCTGATCTTTATTTTATATTTGTGTGCATCTCTTATTTACTATCCCTCCTGACTCCTCTACTTTATTTCTACTTGCTACCTTGCCCTCCTATTACTTAAGCTATCCCTCCCCAAAGATCCCTACCTTATCTTCTCCCCCCCAACCCTTTCCCCTTACTCTCTTGTTTCTATCTGAATTTAGATATCCTTCCATATATATATGCTATTTTCTTTTCATCCCATTCCCATTAATCTAGACACCCTTCTATGCTCCCTCATCCTATTCCCTCACTCTCTTATTTCTTTATGAATTCAAAAAACTTTTATTCCCTTTTAAATGTATATATTGTTCTCTCTTTAACTCAGATCTGATATGAGCAGGGTTCCCTCTAAAAATCCCTCCCTTATCCTTTCCCCACATCTCTATCCCATTAGTCTTTTATTTCTTTCTGAATTTAGAGGACTTTTATACCCTTCTAGATATGTTGTATCATTGACTCTTTAACTCATTTCAGGTGAGAGTAAGGTTCCAGAACTACCAGCCCTCCTCCCCCATCTAATTCCTCTGTGTCAGTTCTTCCTCTTACACCTCATTTTTGTAAGATAATTACTCTTTTTACCTTTTCTGAAATGGTTTTACTTTTTAGAATCACATCACACTCAGGTCTACCCCACTCTCTCTTTTGAACTACCCAATTACTAATAACAATCTTAGCCATATGTTTTAAATTTCCTCATATAAAAAGTAAACAGCCTGTCCTTATTGAGTCCCTTGTAATTAGTCTTTGATGTGTACCTTATATTTCGCTTGGATCTTGTAAGTCAAATTTGCTATTAAGTTCAGGATTTTTATGATTTTTTTTTCCAACAAAATCCTGAAAGTCTGGCAATTCATTGAATGTCCTTTTTTTTCCATCCTGGATTATGCTTAACTTTGCTGGATATGATATTTTTTTACCACAACCCCAGTTCTTTTGCTCTTCAATATATAGTGTTCCAAGACCTGTGATCTTTTACAGTTGTTGCTGCTAGATCTTGTGTGATTCTAATTGTGGCTTTGCTATATTTGAGTTGTTTTTTTCTTATTACTTGTAATATTTTCTACTTGAGCTGGGGGTTTCGGAATTTAACTATAATATTCCTATAGATTTTCCTTGTAGGATGTCTTTCAGGTGCTGATTAGTGGATTTTTTCTATTTCTGCTTTCCTCTCTTGTTCTAATGCTTCAGGACAATTTTTCTTGTATTATTGTATCAAGATTTTTTTTTTAATCTTAGCTTTCAGGTAGTCTGATTATTCTTATGTTGTCTCTTCTTGATCTGTGTTCCAGATCAGGTGTTTTTCTTATGAGATGTTTCCCGTTCTCTAACATTTTTTCATTCTTTATATTTTGTTTTATTATTTCTCCATCTCTTATAACTTTACTGGCCTCTCTTTGCCCAATTCTGATTTTCAAGGAGTTGTTTTCTTCCTTAAGACTCTGGATCTCTTTTTCCAATTAATTGACTTTCTTTTCATAATCTTCTTATTTTTCTTGTATGGTTCTTATTTTTTTTAAAAATTTTCCTCAATCTCTCTCATTTGTTTTTTGTTGTTGTTGTTGTTGTTGTTGTTGTTTTTTTGGTGAGGCAGTCGGGGTTAAGTGACTTGCCCAGGATCACACAGCTGGTAAGTGTCAAGTATGTGAGGCCAGATTTGAAGTCAGTTTCTCCTGACTTCAAGGCTGGAGCTCTATCCACTGCCACCACCTAGCTGCCCCATCTCATTTGATTTTAAGTCTTTTTAAAATTCTTCTATGAATTCTTTTTGGGCAGGTGACCATTTGATATTACTCTTTGGGGTAGGAGAGACTTTATTTTCTTCAGTATCTTCCTCTGAAGATGAATCCCAGTCTTCTTTATTCCTATAGTAACTTTCTACAGTTGGGATCTTTCTCCTTTGCCTACTAATTTAAAAAAAAAATTGTAGCAGCTTATTATTGTAATCACCTCTAGTCCTGGGTTTGGGGGATGGTGCCTCTGACCTCAGATCCTCCTTCAGTTCTCCCCTCTGGCCTGGAACTGAAACCAAGAGCTCTACCTTCCTGTAAGTGCCCTCAACCAGTGGTGTCCCTGCCCCACTGCTTCTGCACTCATTGGTGTGTATTGGTTCCTTCTCGCCCAGGGCTGCCTCTCAGCAGTTCAACTGTGCCTGGCATCCCTTATCAGCAGAGGTTCCCTTAATCTTCCCCTGCTCAGATGCCTGACTCTCCATTCTATCTGGGAGGTGAAAATTCCTGTGGCTGGGGCTGAGGCTTCCTCCTAGCCCAGCTAACCCCAGAGCTTGCCACTTGCTATTTCAGTGGAGCTAGCCTGGTTCACAGGGACCAAACCTTAGTCCTAGGATTTTACTTTGGATCTCTTCTTATTGTCCCAGGAGGACTCCTGTTCTGCTCCAACTCTTGTTTATTTTTGCCATTCTATGTTCACCCTGAGGTGCTATTTTGTCTTGTTTGTGGGGAAATCTGGAGAGCTTGGAATTTTCTGACCTACTCCTCCATCTTCCCAGAATCCTCTCCCTGACTTTGATGAATTTAAACTATATGACTCAGATGACCTATATCCCAGGGTACTGAAGGAATTAGGGGATGTGACTATGGAATATCCAAAAGATCATTGAGAGTAAGAGAAGTACAGCAGGCCCGGAGAAAGGCAAATGTCTCAGTTTTCAAACAAAGGAAGAAAAAATAATTTATGAATGATTGGTCAATGAACTTGACTTTGATTCCTGGAAAAGTTCTAGAATATATTATTCAAGAGATAGTGAGGGACAGCTGGGTGGCACAGTGGATTAGAGCACTGGCCCTGGAGTCAGGAGGCCCTGAGTCCAAATCTAGCCTCAGACACTTCACACTTACTAGCTGGGCAAGTCACTTAATCTTGATTGCCTACAAAAAAAAAAAGGAAAGAAAAGCAA
This sequence comes from Vombatus ursinus, assembly GCF_900497805.2. Classification (NCBI taxonomy): domain Eukaryota; kingdom Metazoa; phylum Chordata; class Mammalia; order Diprotodontia; family Vombatidae; genus Vombatus; species Vombatus ursinus. The sequence continues at coordinate 22,292,684 of NW_020954550.1, forward strand.
TCTAGAAAAGGAAGTGGTGATCAGAAAGGATCAAAATTACTTCATGAAGAACAGAGTACCATTCTAATAGAATTTACTTCTTTGGGATTGGAGGGGAGGGGAGGACAACGTTTCCAGACTGGTAGATAAGAGAAATGTGATAGACTTCATTTATCTAGATAGCACAAAGGATTTGATAAAATTTCTCCTGCCATTCCTGTAGAAGAAATGAAGAAACATCCTAGATAATAATATATAATTAGATGAATTAAGAACTAGTTAAATGGGTAGGTTCAAAGCATTGACCTTAATGGTTTGCTGTTACCTTGTCCAATGGATTATCCTAGGCTCTAGTGCACACACACACACAGACACACAGACACACACACACACTCTCTTACTTTCACTTGTGAGGCAATTGGGGTTAAATGAGTTGCCCAGAGTCACACAGCTAGTAAGTGTCAAGTGTCTGAGGCTGGATTTGAACTCAGATCCTCCTGACTCCAGGACTAGTCCTCTATCCATTGTGCTACCTAGCTGTCCCTCCACTTAATATTTTTTATCATTAATTTGGATAGAAGTGTAAGTGGCATGTTTATCAAAATTGCATATGCCACAAAGCTGGAAGGGACAGCTAGTACACTGAGTTCCAAATAGAACTTGGGGGGAGATGAGGAATAGGGAGAAGGAGCAAGAGATCAGGCACATACCTAGTGGCTACTCCATGTCAGATGGTGTGCTAAGCACTTTACAAAGATGATCTCACTTGTGCTGGATCAAATAAGATGAAATTTCATAGGAATAAATGTGAAGTCTTAAACTTGAGTGAAAAAAATCAACTTTGCAAGTAAGTACAGGATTAAGAAGTGAGCAATTTGTCTAAAAAAGATCTGAGGTGTTACAAGTTTTATATGAGTCAATAGTGTGGTAAGGAAGCCATAAAAACTAACGTGCTCTTGGGCTATGTTGAGAGAGGAATAGTGTCCAAAGTGTCCAAAGAGATAGTTTTCATTTTATGGATGAGGAAACTGCACCCTTCTCTCATTAGACCTCATTTGGAATATTGTATTCAGTTCTGGGCATCATGGTTTAAGAAAGATATTGGGAGAATGCCCAGGGGAGCACAGTCATGATGGTGAAAGGTTTGGAATCCTTGACATATCAGGGTCAGGTGAAGGAACTGGGGGTATTTAGCCTGGAGAAAAGAAGACTCAAGGAGAGACAGGATAGATGTCTTCAGGAATTTAAAGGGTTGTTTTATGGAAAGGAGATTCCACTCAATTCTGTTTGTCCCTAAAAGGCACAACCAAGAACAATGGATGGAAGTTCCAAAGAGGCAAATAGAAGCTCGATGTTAGGAAGAGCTTCCTAGTAATTAGAGGTAACAAATGGCTACCCCATGAGGTGCTATGTTCTCGCTTTGGAAGTCTTTAAGCAGAAGCCGGATGACCATTCGTTGGGTACTTTATTTGTAGTGAGGATTCCTTTCATGGATCAGTGACTAGACGGCTGCTGAAGTCAGATTTCATGATTCTGCGATTCCACGAATGTATTTGTTATTATTCTTTGAGTGCCATTGATGTTGCATCAAACCTGAAAGCTGACACCAGCCATGCTCTAAGTTCCTACATTTAAACTTAGCTGTATCTCCTTATCCAGGTTTCTGACTGGCGGTTGACCATCAGGTTTCTTCCAGGATTGAAGACTCTGGACACATATTTGTCTAATAACATACTTAATGAAAGGAGATATTTGCTGTTTATATTTCTCTAATGTGGTTATCTTATGAAGAATCATTGTACAAAATGCTTTTGTGAGACCAGAGTAGTGAATTCCTCTGGAGCAGGGGTTCCCAACTGGGCATTCATTTGGGGTATGAAAAGCTTGTCAAGGAAATATTAGGAATATTTAGTAAATGACTATATTATCCAATTGAAATATTCTAAAAGTCGTAGTGTTTGTGGGGAAAAATTCACATTTGTCAACTGTGATACTAGAAAATATTATTTTATTCCAAATAAAGATTTTTAATGTAAATTAATTAATCTCTTTATTTTATTTTATGTATATATGCATGGTAACTCTAGAATTCTTTCCCTTTCATATTTCATGTTCAGTAGGGGTTATAAAAGGGTTTTACTGAAAACAAGGAGTTATGGGGTCCTTGATCTAGAGTGTCTTTTTGTATGAATGTCAGAGAGACTATTACCTTAACAGAGAGGTCAGCTGATGAGCTGATTATTCCTTCTCTCTAACGTGAAGAAAAAACTTGTAGATATGTATTCAGAAAAAGGGTATGGTAACTCGAGCTTCTGGGCCTGGGATGTTTTGCAAGCCTCTGAATCTGCAGAAGGAGACCCCTAACTGGTGGAAAGAATGCTGTTGGGATGCTATATGCCTATGCGAGGGGCAGAGTTGATAGGAGAGCTTCGGGGGAGGAGACACATTCCTTTAGAGGGACATAAGTGGTTCCAGACACTCTTTGGAGCAGCATCCAATGAACAGAGAAAGACTTTGAAAGCTAAAAACATGCAAGGGAAGCCAGCTCCTTGCTGTGTCCCTGATTTCTAGCTTGCCTCCCTAGGGATTTCAGAGAGGATTTCCCATTGGATGAGATTAGTCTCTCTTTCTTGGTTTTGCTGAGATCCTATCTCACTTCCATCAGAGGAATTCATTCACTTATACATTTTAATGATATATTCTGATCTGCTTACCCCCTCTAATTTTTGTTTGTTATTATGTTTGGGTAAGTGGGCTTACTTGTTCTCTTTGTGATGGTCTTTTGTGTAACCAGAATTTGATGGGAAGGAGCCAAGTTGGTGGTTATAAGTTTGGGGCTACCCTTCCCACGTAAGGGCTAGTGACCAGAAAAATGGCTTTTCAGAATCCATTGTACTCATACACCAGCAATATTTAGGGGGCAGGTAATTCTTGTCACTCCTCTCAGAGACCGTGATAAAAAGAGCCCAGTTTTGTGAACCTTGTCTTCCTCTCCTCAAAGCAAGAATCACAGTTTTCCTTGAAGCAAGATTTCAGAGATTTCTATCAGTGCCTCTTCTCAGTTACATTTAGACAGCAACCATATGGACATACATATCTTACATGGGCAAACCCAATTTTGCATCAGGACTCTTCCACAAACATTGTTGCCATTAGACTGGAGAGAAGCCATGAATGCCTTTGAGTGAGGTTTAATTTCTTTACCTCTGGTGATTTCAATATCAAAACCCGTAAGAAGAATCAACTTTTACAGAAGAGGGATCATAGGATTACAGATTTAGAGCTGGTAGGGATTGTAGAGGTCATCTGGTCCACATTTCTCATTTTTTCCAGAGAGGAAACTGAGGTCCAGAGATGCCAAATGACTTGCCTAACAACCTGCAGATGGGTATTATGAAGAGTCTTTCCCTCTCCAACCTTTTTTTTTTCTAGTGAAAATTCACTTTATTATTTTTTGGGATGCACAAAACTGCATTGTGCTAATTGTACCTCAGAAATCTAAATCTCCCTCATGTAAACTTCAGTTTAAAAACATAACCAAATAAACCATTGTTTATCTCTCACATGTAGTAGATGTAGGGAATATTTACATTCTAAGGGTTCATAGGCAGTGCAGTGGATAGAATGTTGCACCTGGCAGTAGGGAGACCTGAGTTTAGATCCATTCTCAGATACTTACTAGCTGTGTGACCCTGGGCCCTAGTTTGCCTCAGTTTCCTCAACTGTTAAATGAGCTGGAGATGGAAATGACAAAACACTCCAGTATCTTTGCCAAGAAAACCTCAAATGTGGTCAGAGAGTTGGATGCAACTCAACAACAACAAAAATTTATATTCTGATCTTTTAAAAATCCCAGCTACTAAAAAAAAAAAAGATACAAAGACAGGCAAGTTGGTACATGCCTATCATCCTGCAACTGGGAAGGCTGAGGCTGGTGGATAGTGTGGAATAGCAATAATGCTGATACCTTTCTAAGTCTGGCATCAATATGATGATCTCCTGGGAATGGAGGGCCACCAGGCTTCCTAAAGAGGAGTGAAATGATTCAGGTCAAAAACAAAACAAAACAAAACAAAATAGGGCAAGTGAAATCTCCTGTGCAGATCAATATTGGGTGGGGACTGGCCCTGTTCATGGCCCCTGCACTTCTGATCTGGGTGAGATAGGGAATCTCAGTTTAAAGTGCACACATATTGACCCTGGACAAGTCACTTAACCCCCATTGCCTCACTAAAAAAAAAGCAAAACAAAACAAAACGCACACATAACACAAATACAAAGGAAAATCTGGCTATTTTTCTGATTTAGGAAAAATAAAATAAAAACATGTAGCAGATTTGAGACTTTTGCCCTTTTCCAATCAACACAAGATTGAGATTCTCAAGACCCTTCTTGGGCACATGCATACTATAATCATTTCTCCTGCCACAAAAGTTATCTTGGAGTAGTTTTTACATGTAGGCTCATAAATGTGTCTTGGTTTGGAGAGTTTTAGCTCTGAGTTCTAAACACTTTTTTTCCCCTAAGACTCATTCATGTTTTGTGGTATTCATTTGCAACTTCTGATATTCAGATGACTCATGCTAGAAACAATGAACAAATAAGATAATCCAAGTCTTGAGAGCAGAATCAGGTTGCAGTAACACTGCCGCCATGTATGTCAATCTGAAGAGATACTTAGCAAATTCTGGCAGAGAATAATATACCCTGTATTTTGTTTCTTCCTATTTTTTGTTTGGATATGAGTCTATAAGCAGTGGGAAACAGAAAAATGGAGGACCTTGCATGGATTACAGCAGCTCGTTAAATTGGCGTAGCCAAAATCTATCTGTCCATCAACTAGAGTCCCATGTGTTTTGCAGCTAATTTATTCCTCATTCTTTTATTTTCACTGAATTTGACCAAATTTGGTTGACTTTTAGTTACATTTTTGGGAGATTTCATAATGTTATTAAAGGAGGATGTTGGCAAAGTATTTTATCATGCAGATTCACTTTGTTCATTTTAAATGGAAAATGACTATAAATTTATTCAGGACTTTAATCTATTTCTATTGATATTTAAAGATAGAGATAACTATATCTACTAAGAGATACAGTTACAAAGATATAATTAGATCTGTTTGTAAATAGAATGAAACAGATTTAACTCTATCTCTCAAATTTTTTTTTCCATTTTTTTTTTTGGCAATTGGGGTGAAGTGACTTGCCCAGGGTCACACAGCTAGTAAGTGTCAAGTGTTTGTCTGAGGCCAGATTTGAACTCAGGTCCTCCTGACTTCAGGGCTAGTGCTCTAACCACTGTGCCACATAGCTGCCCCTCTACCAAATTTTAAATCAGGTAAGTTATTCCATTCCCCTGGCCCAACACTAGATGAGAATACATTTCCAGGCCTGTCAACCCTGTTGTCTTTCTCTCTGTCAAAAAAGTGTAAGAAAGCCTGAAAATCAATGAACACCTCTACAACACAATCCCTGAGTACATGTGATGCCAAAGAAATGCAAATAGAAAAAGTTGAGCACTGGATCCTTCAATCATTTTCACCAATGTTGACCAAACTCTTGTGAAATCACCTGATCTGTGTTTTCTACCAAAGCTCTATGCAGTCAATCTTTGGTTTAGGGGAAAATTTAACTCCAGAATTATCATTGGCAATGTATATACTCCATGTTGATTAAGATCAGTATTCTTTTGGAGGTGCCTTAGAGGGCAATAAAGATGATTTATTAAACTGAACTGAACTGAAGAAGTGAGCAGCAATTCAATTTCCTTCATTGGTGAAAAAATCATGAAATAACATTAATATATGAAATTTCTACTGAATTATTTAACTGGGAAATATGTAGGATTCATTTTTTTACCTTACACAGGAATAGGGTAGGTTTTTTCCTCCAAAGTGCTTCTCATATTTTCAATTTCATTGTTTAATTCATGCCTACAACAACAACAACTCTCTCAAGAGTGTAGGGATTATTATCTCTCTTTGACAGATGAAGAAAAAAGTTGTACTGCAACCTGAATCAGTGATTGTTTAGTCAGTCATGAATTCTAGACACACACATGTTATATACATATATATATGCACACACATATATACACATATAAATACATACATGTATATGCCTATGTGGTATATAATGTAATTGCAAGCATATACTCCTTTCTATGACATTTCAGGTAAAGATATAAGTATTATTAGATAGCAGATATACATATCCGTATAAATTTACATACATACATATGTGTAGCATCAACTCTAGGTCTTCTTTTCCCATATCTACTAGGACTAGCACGTTGGGTCCCCAGAGTTCATCTGGTTACATCTTCCCTCAGGGTTCTACAGCTAACTCTGAGGATGTGGGGGTTTGCCTATTACTATTGGATGCTATTGCTCCCCATACAGTGTCTTCTCCCAATATCAATTGACCAATTAACATCAATTAGTTTTTGCAAAGGGATATTTACTGAGAAAGTATAGCAAGAATCAAAGTACACCTTCTAAAACTTCTACTCTCTTGGTCCCAGGGGAGAATAGACATACATTTAAAGTAGTGATTATAAAATATCACCCCTATCCTACTCTTATGGGAGGGAATTTCCTGGCTCTGGGAGTCCTTTTCTCCCTTTGAGGAGTATCTAGTAAGTTTGCTTCTGACAGAGACAGAGCTGATGGACAACTCATTTGGTTGCTTTCAGGGAGTATCTTTGCTTCCAAGTCTTTTTACTGCTGGGCTGGATCAAGAAAATCCTTACCTTTACCAGACTCAGTTGCAGACGTTACCAGCAGACTCTGCTATGGATTACCATTGCTGGATCTCTCTGTATACTCTTCTGACTTTTTGGAACTCACACAGTCTCTGAAACTCATTTACCTAAGATCAAGAAAAAATAAGTTGAGAGAGACAGAGACAGAGACACAGAGAGAGAGAGAGAGGCAGAAAGACAGAGAGAGAGAGAGAGAGAGAGAGAGAGAGAGAGAGAGAGAGAGATATGCATCATTCATTGCCACATGGTCATTAGGTGAGGGGAAGACTCCCTCACCCAGCAGCATTTCTTCTTCCACCTCACTTGACAGATGCCAAGTAGAGGGAGAAATTTCATCTGCTTGAGCCCTATGTGTGACCACTTTGTCCTGGGTCAGCAACTAATTAAAGGCTTTTTGTCATCATGATACTTGCACATATTCTGAGAACTGGGACTTCAGTGGCAAGTACCCATCCCTCTCCCTTAATATGGATATTTATGTGGTACTTTTGTTTCCATTTAAGCGTTTAATAGACTATCACAGGATCATAGACTTAGAGCTGGAAGGGATCATAGAAATCATTGAGTTCAACTCACTCCTTTTACAGATGAAGAAACTGAGGCTCAGAAAGGCTAAGCAATTTCCCCAAGATCACAGGGACAGTAAATGTCTGAGGTGGGATTTGAACACAGGTCTTCCTGTCTCCAAGAACAGCTACACACTTACATGTATGTATATGTAAGCGTGTATATATGTGGTGTGTATGTATGTATGTATATACATATCTATGCATATGTATATAGCAGCTAAGTGGCACAGTGAATAGTCCTGGACTTGGAGTAAGGAAGATCTGGGGAAAAAGAATTTCCCCTTATAGACTGTGACGAAAAATGGGTGAGATTTAGTTTAATCAGAGAAACATGCTCTCATAACTTATTCTTATAGTTTGTCCTGGAAAGTTCTCAAAAAAGCATGTTGGTTGACATTAGTGCATTATTTGATTTTCCCTTTAGATGGATGTGGTCATAAATACTATCATTTATTATTATTTTCATTGTCCAGGATTCAGAAAAGGGGGCTGTGAAATCTGATAAACCCGCCATCCCTTCTTATTTTTGGGTGTTGGTTTCTGTTCTGTTGAGTCTACTGCATTAGCAGCTTTGTTTAGCTTGGATTGACCCTGTGGCAGCTGTGCTGAGCCTTAAGTGGAAGGACAAGGCCGGCCCTGGCTAGGGGCTGGGCTTTAGGAGGAGCATGGCTGACAGCTTTGCTTTGGTATCTTCTGTTTAGTTTTTCCTCTTAACTGCTTAGGAATATTTGTTCTGGTCACAGTGAATGGTTCTTTTTCATCCCTCCCTTTCTTTACCCTTACCATGCTTTTGAGAGTACTTGCAGTACCCTTGTGTTCTTGGCTAAACCCTAATTCCAGAAGGTCTTCAAAAGCCACAGAGGCATATCTTCCAAGAATTCTTTAATTGGCTTTGTTGGTGCCCAAGTCACTAGCTTCATCAAGCTCCATCAAGATTAGAAATCAATTGATGGACCAATCCACAAGCACATATACCATGTGTCAGGTACTGAACGAAGTATGGGAGACATGAAGACAAAAATGATGAAAAGGATCCTCAAGGATCCTGACCTCAAGGAGATAACATTTTTTGCGTGTGTTTGTGGGGGAGAGGGTGATAGTAAAAAACAGAAGGAAGACTTTTCAGTTTCTCCCTGCCTGTCTTTCAGTTCTGCCCTTTTTCATCTGGAGTTTCCTCATCACCCTTCAAGGTTGATTAGGACCCCTTGCTTTGAACATCCTCACCTAGGCATACCTTCCCCAGCCTCCTCTCTTTCCTGAGAACTTTTGACCCATTTTCCACTCTTATTGGGCTTTGCTTTTTACTAATCAATCAATCAACAACTGCTTGTTAAGTACCTACTGTGTGTCAGGCACTGTGCCTGGGGAACACTAAAACAAAACAAAACAGTACCTGCCCTCAAGGGGCTTACATTCTATTAGGTACATACAGCCTGTATTTATATAATTATAAGCAAAATATATACTGAGTTCCAATTCAGGCAATCTGATAAACTCATCTACTCTGTGGAGCTGGTGGATAGGATAGTGTGAGGCATTAACTTATCACACTTCCTAGATGTCACATGTGTAAGTACTTTAACAAATATTCTATTGCCTTCTCGAAACAGGAGGCTTTAATCCAAAGGGATGATTCAAATGGTGGGAATTTCATCCACTCTGGAAGACAAGCAGGAGAAATAATAGCATCATAGGATTTCAAGCTGGAAACAACTTTCACCATCATCTAGCCCAACTCTTTCATTTTTTTAACAGATGAGGAAAACTGAGGCTATTTGGGAGGTTGGGTGGTTTGGCCAATGTCACACAGGTCGTAGTAACAGCAGTGGTAACATTTGAAACCAATCCTGACTCTAAATCCTATGTTCTATTTACTACATGATGCTGCTTTGGGTAAATAAGACTGACAGGTTCCTCCTCAAATCTCAGCATGAAGGTTGGGGACTACTTAGAGGCCAGAACCTATTATTTGGTCCCTTCACCTTAGGAAAAAAAAAAGACCCAAGCTTTTATTCAACAATATAACAGACAAGTTGCTTGCTCTCCCTGTTCTAAATCATCACAATAAATGCCTTGTTTACTTTCTAAAGGGCTGACCTGAGTCACCCCAAGGCCAGATCAAAATACCAGGGGACCTTAGAATACCAGGCTACCCAATGGAAGCATATACCCATGGGATGTAGGAAATTTTTGGATGTGGGAGGGAGGAGTCCCAAATTTTGCAGACTGATCTTGGAACAGAGAGGTCACCCCACTTTTGTGAACCAACTTATCTTGTATTCCTCCAGCCATATCTTTTTACATTTGGCTACACTGGGGAGACAGGCTACACATAAAGAGACATTGATTCCCCGCCCTCTCCAAATTGGTTAAAATATAGTGCCAAAGCTATGGAGTTTTGCTGCTGACAATTATACCTGAAAAAGCAAAGCTAGGAATGAAGATTAGACAGAGATCAATGATCTCAAATCCATCTTTTGTTCTAGCTCAAAATAATTTTCATGCTAAGCCTGAGAGTATCTTGGTAATTGTTATCCCTATGTAGAGCAAGAAAGCAAAATGGTTATATGATGACACTTTACAAGAAGAAAAGAAGGGAAGCAAAAGGTAGAGGAGAAAGGGAAAGATAATCCCAACTGGATGCAGAATTCCAAAGAACAGCAAGGAGAGATAAGAAGGTTTTCTTAAATGAGCAATGCAAAGAAATAGAAGAAAACAATAGAATGGGAAAGACAAGAGATCTCTTCAAGAAAATTAGAGATATCAAGGGAACATTTCATGCAAAAATGGGCATGATAAAAGACAAAAATGGAAGGGACTTAGAAGCAAAAGAGATTAAGATGACACAAAAAGAATACGCAAAAGAACTATGCAAGAAAGCTCTTAATATCCCTGATAACCATGATAGTTTTGGATCTGGAGCCAGACATCCTGAAGAAAGTCAACTGGGCCTTAGGAAGCATTGCTAACAATAAGGCTAGTGAAGGTGACAGAATTCCAGCTGAGTTATTTAAAATCCTAAATGATGATGCTGTTAAAATGCTGCACTCAACATGCCAGCAAATTTGGAAAACTCAACAGTGGTCACTGGATTGGAAAAGATCAGTTTCCACCCCAATCCTATGGAAGGGCAATGCCAAGGAATGTTCAAATTACCAAAAAAAATGTACTCATTTCACACACCGGCAAGGTTATGCTTAAGATTCTGCAAGCTAGGCTTCAGCAATATGTGTACCAAAAATTACCAAAAGAGCAGGCTGGCTTTCAAAGAAATCAAATTGCCAACATTGCCGGATTATGGAAAAAGCAAGAAAATTCCAGAAAAACATCTACTTCTGCTTTAGTGACTGCGCTAAAGCCTTTGACTGTGTGGCAAGTCTTCAAAGACATGAAGTACCAGATCATCTTACTTGTCTCCTGAGGAACCTGTATATGGGCCAAGAAGCAACAGTTAGAAACAAACAAGGAACAGCTGATTGGTTTAAGATTGGAAAAGAAATATGAGGTTGTATATTGTCACCTTATTTATTAGATTTATATGCAGAGTACATCACGCAAAATGCCAGACTGGATGAATTAAAAGCCAGAATTAAGGTTGCTGCAAGACATATCAACAATCTCAGATATGTAGGAGATACCATTCTGATGATGGAAAGTGAAGAGGAATTAAGGGTGAAAGGATAAGGGTGAAAGAGGAGGGTGTCAAAGCTAGCTTGAAGCTTAACATAAAAAAACCCAACAACTAAGATCTTGGCAATGGGTCCCATCACTTCCAGGCAAATAGAGGGAGAAAAAATAGAAGCAGTGTCTGATTTTATATTCTTGGGTTCGAAGATCACTGCAGATAGAGACTGTAGCTGTGAAATTAAAAGATACTTGTTCCTCGGAAGGAAAGCTATGGCAAATTTGGACAGCATACTAAAAGGCAGAGACATCACCTTGCTGACAATGTTCCATATGGTCAAAGCTTTGGTTTTTCCAGTAGCAATGTATAGCTGTGAGAGTTGAAATATAAGAAAATCTGAGTGCCACAGAATCAATGTTTTCAAATTGTGGATCTGGAGAAGACTTTTGAGAGCCCCTTGGACAGCAAGGAGGTCAAATCAGTCAATACTTAAAGAAATTAATCCAAGATATTTACTGGAAGGTCAAATATCGAAGCTGAAGCTTAAATACTTTGGCCACATAATGAGAAGACAGGGCTCATTGGAAAAAAACCCTAACACTGGGAAAGACTGAAGGCAAAAGGAGAAGGTGACAGAAAAGAATGAAATGGGTAGATAGTGTCATGGAAACAATGAACATATACTTGGACAGACTTTGAGAGATAGTGGAGAATAGAAGGGTGTGATGTGCTATGGTCCATGGGGTCAAGAGAAGTTGTACACAACTGAAAACAACTGAACACAACTGAAAAGCAACAACAAGGGATTATAAGAGATGGTGGTGAGGAGATGGTCCATTCCAGACAGAGGAGAGAGCTTGTGCAAATGCACAGGGATGGGAGATAGGAAGTCATTTATGGAGAAAAATTAGTAAGGCAGAGAGCATATAAAGAGGGGGCAATATGAAAAAGAATAAAAAGAAAATGGGAAAGGAGTTAGATTGTTACCCTCCATAAATTGCTGTGGAGGTATTTCAATATAAGTTAGTAACTGGCTGTAGATGAGAAGTGAAGAGAGGGAAGAAATAAAATTTTCAGACCTGGGAAATTGGTGAAAGGCAGTGCCAAAGGCAGGAGTAATTTGGCAGAAATAGAAAGCAGACAGAGGAATAGGTTTAAAGGGTATAAAAAAGGTGCAAAGGAAGTATAAGCAAGTAATTATAGTTCTGTACTCCTTTAGGACCTATGAAGTTCCTCAATCAAAATGATGGCATTATAGGGTAGCTAGTCACTGCATGGCTGAGGGATCAACTAGGGCCTTGGCAGCCCTTAAAAATCAAGCGTGCCTGCTCTGGAGTCTGTCAAGGGAGAAGGAGCTGCCAGGTGAAAGCATCATGGCTAGTGGTGGAGAAGAGAGCTGGCTACAGAAGAACCTAGCTCTTCAGAGGAATCACTTTTTTACCTTTTAAAATAATTTTTATTTATATTTCAGTTTTTATATCACCTGTATTCCTTCACTTATTTCTCTCTACTCTCCCAGGGAGGTGTCTCTTATAACATAGTATGAAAAAAAGAGGAGAAAAACTCCATTCTGCAAAACTAAACAATATAGCAAAAAAGTCTGATGTCAGAAGCCCTGTTCTTTACCTCTGGTCCCCCACCTCTGCAAAGGTGCAGGGTAGGGGGAATCTTCTCATATCTCTTCTTTGTGCTGTTATGATTTCACAGCATTCAGTTTTAAATTTTTGTTGTAGGAGTAACAGGGAATCATCTTTTCACCTTTTCCCTTTTACCTATTCCAGAGCACAGTGAGGAGGAAGATTTCTTTCTCCTTTTGCCACCCCCATCAGCAGTGGCATCTGGCAGTAAAACAGCTGGCTTAACAGGAGATGCTGTGACCAGAACGTGGTAGTACCCGAGTCTAGCTGAAGAGTTACACTGAGTTTCAGAGAATAGGACCCGAAGTAGGACCTGGCAGGGACTTCAGAAGCCTCTATCTACTCTAACCCCTTCCTCTTACTGATGAGGAAACAAGCCCAGAGAAATAAAGTGATGTTCTCAAGGTCATACAGTAAGCATCAAAGGTGGCTCCAGAGTGAGCACTCTTTCCTTTGTCTCTCAATGTAGATGAGTAATTTTCCGATAGAAAACCTATTTCTAGGAGAGCAGTGTGAAGACATACCATGAGAAGATGAAATGAGGTTTAGAGAGCTTGTGTGGGATTTTCAAGAAGAAAGATGAAGATTATATATATATAGATATATATATGTGTGTGTGTGTGTGTATGTGTGCATGTATGTATGTGTGTATTATATATATATATTTGTAGAGTGAGAAAGAACAGAACCTAGCTCCATTTATATCACAAAGAATATCAGACTCCTATTCTGAGACTTTAGGGAATTCTCGAAATTTTGCATGTTTCCTTTAAACATAAAAACCCAAATTCTGTATGATTGGGTTACTCAAAATCATCCAAGAGCAAGTACTAGAGAGCTTCCATTTAGAAGCAGTAAGTCTTACAGCTGCCTGAGTGGACCTATTTTGTGCCAACCAATGGAATTGTGAGATTAATTAAGAATAGAATCAAAAATATGTTGACTAATCCCAAGGCCAGTTGCTCTGGTGTTCTCCTTCTAAAGGAGGGACAATACTTCCCCATGAGAAAACAGAAACAATAAGAAGCTAAAGCAATATGGTGAAGCTTCAAAAGATGGCAGTCTTACAGGATAGTAGTAGAAAAGACGGAGGCATCTAGGTGGCTCAGTGATAGATGGAGGGCCTGGAGTCAGGAAGACCTGAGCTTCAAATCCAACCTCAGACACTCCTAGCTATGTGACCCTGGGCAAATCACCGAACCTCTGTTTGCCTTAATCCACTGGAGAAGGAAATGGCAAACCACTCCAGTATTTTTGCTGAGAAAATCCCACAGACAGTATTGGCGTTCTGTGGTCTACAAGGTCAAGAGGAATTGGACACAACTGAACAACAATAACAACAAGCAGGAGAGAGGTGGATGGAAGCTGTTAGGTCAGAGAGCAGCAGTAGCAGCAGCAGCAGAGAGCTGATATTTAGTGACTGAGGACTGAGTGACTGGCTGGGGAGATAAGAGTTCAGTAGCAGCATCAGAGGGATGCCCTTCCAAACCACGCTGGGAGTATATCTATGGCAGAAGGGCAGTGAGTGAGCTCCACACCAGGAAGCTCCGGGAGGTAGAGCCTAGAACCAGTAAAGCCCAGTCATTTGCTGGGAGCTGGAGCTGTGAAGACTCAGGTAGAAGTCGTCCAGCCACAGTTGGTACTGAAGAGTAAAACCACCAGTGAGTGTGGGTTTTCTGGGGATTTATTCCAGGAGGAAACTCTAACCCCTTCCCCAATGACCAATAATCTGTGGGAGATGGTGCCGACTGAATAGAATTCCAGCATCTGAGTAGGAAGAGGCAGGAGGATATCTAACATAATGTGTGCCTGAATAAGAACTCTCTTTACCTCATAGCTGACAAACGGTCATCACACTAATGTGGGAGACGGCCCATCCCAGTATCAGATAACTCTAAAAAAAGTCTTTCTTTACATCATGCCTAAATTTGTCTCCTAATTTCCGTAATTAGGCACAGTGGATAGAGTGGAGTCAGAAAAATTCATCCCGAATTCAAATCTGACCTTAGTCACTTACTAGCTGTATGACCCTGGGCAAGTCACTTAACCCTGTTTGCCTCAGTTTCCTCAACTATAAAATGAGTTGGAGAATGAAATGGCAAACCACTCAACAACAATAACCTCACCCAAATGGGGTCATGAAGAGTTGGACGTGACTGAAACGACTGAACAACACCCATGATTGTTCCTAGTACCGCCCACTGGTACCAAGCAAAGTTCAGTCTTTCTTCCATGTAACAATCCTTCAAATAGTTGAAGACAGTTATTCTCCCATTTCTCTCCTTCTTTTTATGGCTAAACTCCTGCAGAAGGCTGCTATGGTAGGTGTTACTACTTCCTTTCCTCTCCTTCTCTTCTTAACTCTCTACAGTTTGGCTTTTGACTCCATAAAAAACAAAATTGCTCTTTCCAATGATCTCTTAATTGCCAAATCTAACGGCCTTTTCTCAATCCTCATCCTTCTTGATGCTAGTGATGCCCCTTCTTGATACTCTCTCTTCTCTCTGGGTTTTCATGACGCCTTTCTCTCCTGGTTCTCCACCTCTCTGTTTGACCACTCCTTTGCTGGATCCTCATCTAGGTTATGACCACTAACTATGGGTGTCCCCCAGGCTCTGTCCTGGGTCCTCTTCTCTTTTCCATCTATACTATTTCACTTGGTGATTTCATCAGCTCCCATAGATTCAATTATCATCTCTATGCTGAGGATTCTCAAATCTACTCATCCAGCCCTAAGCTTTCTGCTGATCTCCAGTCTTGAATCTCCAACTGCCTATTGGACATCTCAAATTGTACGTCCTGGAGTCATCTTAAACTTGCTATGTCTGCAACTGAACTCATTATCTTTCCCCCAAACCCTCCTCTCTTTCCAACTTCCCTATTACTATTGAGGGTACCACTATTCCCCCAGTCACCCAGGCATGAAACCTATGTATATTCCTTACTCTCTCTCACTCCCCCATCTGATCTATCACCAAATATTGCTGATTTTATCTTCATATTATCTTTCATAAACTCTTCTCTCTCTTGTCTGACTCAGCCGCCACCTTGGTACAGGCCTTCATCACTTCACACCTTTGGTCTCCCTGTGACAGGTCTTATTATCTACTTGGCTGTCAAAATGTGTCAAAACCACAGGTCAAACTATGTTCCTCCACTAGGCAGCACACTCTGGTTGGCTTCCTGTTATCTCTAAGGTCAAATATAAAACCTTCTGTTTGGCATTCAAAGTCCTTCATAACCTCCCCTCACTCTCTATCCTTCCCCCATGTATTCTGTGACCAGTGACACTGTCCTCCTTGCAGATTTTCAAATAGGACAATCCATTCCTCAATTAGGTGAAGCTAGGTGGCACAGTGGATAGAGAGACTTGAGTTCAAATCTGGCCTCAGGCAAGCCACTTAGCCCCTATTTGCCTCAGTTTCCTCATCTGAAAAATGTGCATAAAAATGTGGCATAATGAAAGTACCTACCTCTTAGGGTTGTTGTGAAGATCAAACGAGATAGTAATTATAAAGCACATAGCACAATTCCTGGTACGCTGTTGTTGTTGATCTTTGTTTTTGAAGAGAACTAACGACATCATGGGGTGATGTCTTAAAATAGTATGTAAATTGGATTTTGAGGAGAAGTTGCACAAAGTCATCAGCCTCACTTTTTTTTCCCCCAGAGTGATTGAAGTCCAGTAGCAAGAGGAAAGTCAAGATGACTGGCAACGACTGGGGATGCAATGAATGACCTTGCCGTCCTTGCCCAAGCTCTAAGCACTCTGACAAGTTGTCCTCCTCTGCCACTAGGGAAAGTCTTCACGTGCTGGGGTAGATGTCCCCAAAATTCACGGATCAGTTTGGAGGCCTGTTGGTTACCCTCAACTTGATTTAGCTCATCTGCTGAACGATTTACTGGGGTATTAGCCACTGCTAATATTCTACAGCTTCTTGGAGCCACAGGGGAGAGCTGGGTGAGAGGTGGGCACCAGAGGTGAGTGAGCAGCCCTGAAAAGGGCTCAGCAAGTCCTCACACCAGAGGTGCTAGTCCTCCCTGAATACCCCACATATCCCTCGCACATAGTCAACATTATTTAAATATTCACTATTATCATTATCATTATTATTTTTCCTCACAATAACCCTGTGAGGAAGATGGTACAAGTATTAGTATCTCCATTTTACATAATGCTGATCTCTCCTGAAGCAATTTTCTGGGCACTATAGAGTTTGCAACTCTTTCTTGCTGTCTCAGGGACACTTTGGACAGGAGAGCACAAAGTCTGGAATTCCTTTTATCCTTTGAGCTGTTTAGTGTTTTACGCAATGAGTACTTCCTAAATATATTTACAAACCCAGCTATGACCAGCAGTGATGGTGCGTACACACATATACTACCTGCTGCTAGAAATTTAATTAGAGATTTCCTGTCTGGAGCTAGGAGAGGGGAGGGACTGGAGGGGAAGAATGGAGGGAGCTGGGTGGAAAGGAAGGAGAATTCCTACCTGGGCTTTGCAGCCCTAATGTCTCTTCAACTCTGATCAATGCAATGAGCATCCATGATTCCACAGGACCCACGAACAAGCACTTCTGAAAGAGAGAAGAAAGATAGATAGATATAGATATAGATATATGTGTATATATATACATATATATATTTAAAAAAATTTTTAAAGAGTGGTTCCTTTTATTATGATTATTTATTTATTTATTTTTTGTTTAGGCAATGGGGTTAAGTGACTTGCCCAGGGTCACACAGCTAGTAAGTGTTATGTGTCTGAGGCCAGTTTTGAACTCAGGACCTACTGACCCCAAGGCTGGAGCTCTATCCACTGCACCACCTAGCTGCCTCAATATATGTATATATTTTATATATACACATTACATATATGTATAAATACACATATACACATATACACAAATGTATATGTGTATATATGTTTTTTGTTTTTTTTTCTTTTTATGGTTAGACAATGGGGTTAAGTGACTTGCCCAGGGTCACACAGCTAGTAAGTGTCAAGTGTTTGGTCTGAGACCAGATTTGAGCTCAGGTCCTCCTGAATCCGGGGCTGGTGCTCTATCCACTGCGCCACCTAGCAGCCCCTTATATGTGTGCATATGGATATATGTGTGTATATATGTATATATAATCTCTCTCTCTATCAATCTATATGAGAGACAGAGCCATTGAAGAACTTTGTTTTGCTTCACCATGCATATTCATTAGGGTTTTGTTTTTCTTGTCTTTTTTTTTTTGTCAGTGAGTGGGAATAGAGGTGGAACAGAGAGAATATAGTTGTTTTTTTTAATCTTTAAATTGGAAAAGCTAAAATTAAATTTAGAAAAAAATTCTCAGGGGCAGCTAGGTGGCACAGTGGATAGAGCACTGGCCCTGAAGTCAGGAAGGCTTGAATTCAAATCCAGCCTCAGACCAAATACTTGACACTTACTAGCTGGGTGACCCTGGGCAAGTCACTTAACCCCAATTGCCTAAAAATAAAAATAAAAAAATAGAAAAAAATTCTCTTCTCATCTAGGATACTTTCCCTCTTCACAACTCAGTCAAATAAGCAGAGATGGAAGAAATGATTTAATAAATGCCTGTTAACTCATTTGATCCTCACAACAATGCTGTAGGGTGGGTAGTGTTTTTATTCCTGTTTTACAGTTGAGGAAACTGAGGCAAGACAGAAGTTAAATGATTTGCCCAAGGTCACATAACTAGTAAGTGTCTGAGGCCAGATTTGAACTTGGGTCTTCCACTTTGACACCTAGCTGCCCCCTCAAAGGTTAGGATAGTGTTGATTGGGCAACTAACAAAAGCCAGGGTTTTCTGTCCACATTTCTCATCAGAGGTTAAGGATTGAAATACAGTATTTTAGGACTAGAGGAGACATTATGTTTTTCAGGTAAACAGCATAAGCTCCATTGTTAGGTGAACACCCCCTCACTGATAGTGGGTCAACAGGTGCAACTGGTAGTTTTAGCTGCTCATGAAACCAAAGGCATTTTGGAAAATATGATGTAAAAGTGTAGATCAGTTAGGGGTGTGTTTAAGCCAACTCAAACCAGCTCTCAAAAGCCAACTGTTGAATTTTCAGCCTGAGCATTTACACCTCAGAAATCAGCAAATACTACAAATCAGGGCTTGATTTGTTGTTTTGTGGATTATCTAGACTTAAGAAAGTGATGGGGAGCAGCTAGGTGGTGCAGTGGATAGAGTCAGGAGGACCTGAGTTCAAATCTGGCCTCAGACACATAACACTTACTAGCTGTGTAACCCTGGCCAAGTCACTTAACCTCATTGCCTAGCCAAAAGAAAAAAAAAAGTGATGGAGAAAATGTTTTAAAGATGTGTCCTGTATTCATTTACTTTTTTCTTCTGAGAGAAAATTGTTAAACATTCCCAGTATAGATCTACCAATCATTTCAATGATGGCTCTTCTAGAAGGAAGGAGTATCAGGGAAGGTTAAAAGGGAAGATTAAAGAGCAAGCCTGTAGAGTGAAAGTGATCAGGGCTCAGAACTAGCCTCTCAGCTCTGTATCTCTGGTATACATTTCAACAACAAGGCCACCAACAATGAACATGCATTAAGTACCTCCTGGGTGCAGAGTTCTAGGGAGAGAGAGTAAGATAAAAGTTATTCTTACAATTTAACTGAGGGAGACACCAATAGGGAAACCTATTTTATACAATATTAAACAAAAAGCACATTAGAAAATCACAAAACTATGCATTATGTGAAGTCCAAGGTAGTGAGTTCATTACAGACCAGCAGAATGAGGGAAGGCTCCTTGGATAAGGTGTTTATACTGGTGGGCATGGTGAGTACAAAAAAAAAAGTTGCATGGTTTTGAAATAAAGTAATGTAGGAGTAATAAAGTGCTGCAGGAGCTGAGGCTGGGAAATGAATGCAAAGGACAGAAAAAAAGTCTTTGCCATTTCCAGGGCAGGGGCAGAAGGGGGAGGGAAGAAAAAAAAAGAAATTTACATGATAATTTTGTTCTATATGTAAAAGGAATATCAAGTTGTACATAGCAGATCTGCAGTTTCATGTGCAATCATCTTTTTTATTATACTATATTATGGAAATGCTTGTTTTATTCCATAAATTCAAAATAAAATTAATTTTCTTAAAAATCTATGTTAGGAGCAAGAGGAAGATTGAAAAAGGGATCAGACCATGGCCCTGTATGGATAGGACTAATAAGGATTTTAAACTGCCTACTATGTGCAAGGCACTATAACTGTGATGAATGAATGATAACCTTGAGAGATAGAGTTTCTGGGTAATTAATAATCATTTTATTAATTAGGCTAGCCAATTATCAATAAATTGATAGTCAGTGGTTTCTCTCAATAATCAAAGATACTAAGGGAGAACCTGAAATAACTTAAATCCCTTCTGAAAGGGAACTCCCCTGACAAATGAAAATTAACCCTGATTGGTGGACATTTAATGAGGAGGTGGGCTGAAAGTCTTCAGCTCCTCCTGCTGAGAACTTGGCTTAATCATGAGACTCAGCAGCCTCAAGGCATCTGGGCAGGGGAAGCCATTTCCATCTGGACCTCTCTGGCTAGTTTTCTTCTTCATGAACTGGGTTGCCTTGTTGTTTGTCTTTTGTTCTTGAAAAGGACCATGAAATCAAGAAGGTGATGCCATGAGTTGCAAGTGAATTGGATTTAAGTGAGGCAGGGCTGTGCAAAGTCACCAACTCCACTCTCTCCTCCAGAGTCACCTGGCTCCAGTGGCAAGATATGGATCAGGATGACTGCAGAAGGCCCCAGATGCAATGGGAGACCTTGGTCTTTTTAAGTTATGGTCTTTTCCAGATCTCAGTTTTTGACTGAGGTAATGCCCATTTGGTGATTAAGGCTAGGTAAGAAATGAGGCAAAGAATGACCTCTTTTATCTAGTTAAAAAAAAATCCCAGATTGGGTTGCCCTAAATTCTAATGGAGGGGATCAAGGACTGATGATTCTTCCCTCAGGAAAAGGCTTGCCCAGACTACATTCTATTTAAATTCTAAACAGAAATTAAGTCTTCCAGTTTGGTAGGGACCTACCCAAAGATAACAAGCAATCGAGTTCTAGAAGCAATCTCATCAGTCAGCCATGCTGTTTAGAGGTTGATTGACCTTTTCAGGAATTGGGTCTTAACAGAAATAGGAAGAAAAGGGTGGACCACAAATTAATAATTCATTATTAATATAATAGTATAATGTTAATTTCTCTCAATAACAGACACCAGAGAGAAGACAGAAATACTAGCCTCTTAAGTAGCTTCAGTCTTCATTGCCAAGGAAAATGATCCATCAAAAATGGTCAACAGGAATTTAACTCTAGGAATTTAATTCTATACACCTAGCTTCTCCTAATGCATGCAAATTATCAGGCCCATATGAACTGTCTCTCAGTCAGCTAAAAAAATTGGCAAATATGATGGCTGAGCCACTATCAAGGGATCTTAGGAAAATCTTGTGAATGGGAGAGGTGCCTTAGACTAGAGATGGATAACTTTTGTCCTGATTCTCAAAAAAAGGAAAAGGATAGTCTTCAAATTATAGGACAGTAAACTTGCTCAGTCTCATCCAATGCTTTGTGACTCCATTTGGGATTTTCTTGGCAGAGATACTGGAGTGGTTTGCCATTTCCTTCTCCAGTTCATTTTACATATTAGAAAACTGAGGCAAACAGGGGTAAGTGACTTGCCCAGAGTCACACAGCTAGCAAGTGTCTGAGACCAGATTTGAACTCGGGAAGATGAGTCTTTATGACTCCATGCCTGGCACTCTATCCACTGAATCACCTGACTACTCCACTTTGCTCTTAGTAGGTGTTAATTAAATCTTGGTTGAATTGAATAAAGCACAGTGATAAGCTGGAAAGTAGAGCTAAGTTTAATGCGGGAATTTGTTTTGCTTGATTATACAAGTTTGTAAGAGGGCCTTTTTCTTTTTCCTTTCCCAGTGGGGGTAGAGTTTGGGTGGGTGGGTAGGAGAGAAGCAGATCTTCATGAAGATAAAATAAAATTTAATTGAATAAAAGGAAAACCAGGCTTTGGGTCATATCTGTATTTAAATCCTCCCTCCAATATCTAATTAGCTGTATGACCTCAGGCACATCACTCAACCTCTCTAAACCTTAATTTTCTCATCTTCTAAATGGTTGTAATAATATTTACACTATTTCTACCTCACAAGGTCATTGGGGAAGAGTATTTTGCAAACCATGAAGCTTGATATAAAAGTGAGATTTTTTTTTGCTTGATTAATCTCATCTTCAAGTGTTTTACAAGTATTATTTCATCCTCACGACAACTTTGAGAGGTAGGTATTATTATTCTTCCCATTTTACAGATGAGGAAACTGGGGCAAAGAGAAATTAAATGACTTGCACAGGATTATACAACTAGTAAGTGTCTGAGACTGGTTTTAAACTCAAAGCTTCCTAGGTCCATGCTCTACCTACTGCACTACCTAGCTTCCTCCAGTGCACCTAGGTGGCCTAGATGATAGTGTTAGATGGGTTGATTTTGAACTGGTCAGATGACTGGATCTGATGACTGGGCATTCATGATCACTTGGAGACAGGTGTCTTGTTTGGTGTGCTCTAGCTCTGTCTATGATCTTCTGTTTTTTGTTGCAAAGATGTTATCAAATTTACCAATGACCCAAATGGGGGAGAATGAGTTAATAAGCTTTATAGAGGACGAGGTTATCTGAGCTGAGTCAGGTATTCATGTAACAGGAAATATTGGAAGAAGTCATAGATTTCGAGCTGGAAGGGACCTTAGAGACTACTAAATCAGTCTAATACCCTCGTTCTCTAAATGAGGAAAGTGAAGTGTGTACCAAGGTTACACAGGAAGTACGAGGTAGAGTCAGGACAGGAGCCCGGGTCTTCTCGCTTCCAGCCCAGCTTTCTTCTCGTTATAGCACATCGCCTTAGATGTTGTTGCTCATTGTCTTAGTTCTAGAAGAGGACCATGACATCAAGAAGGCGATGCCATGACTTACAAGTGAATTGCATTTAAGTGAGGGAGCACTGTGCAAAGTCACCAGCCTCACTTTCTCCTCTGGACCATATGGGTTCAGTGGCAAGATATAGATCAGGATGACTGGAGATGGCCCCTGGTAGATGACAACACAAAGATAACAAGAAGTTGGTACAAATGAATTGAAGAGACCTCCAACAGCTTACTCATCACTGAGGGAAGATGGTAGAGAAATAGTCTGGAAGTAGCACTGAGGGCCAAAGAATATGACCACCCTTTCTCCTGACTCCATGAGTAGATGGGAATGGAAGCAAGTGGTCTGTGATGGAAAGAGTTGCAAAGGATATGGCGTCTTTAGGGGAGAACTGGGTTTCAGTTAAAGTAAAGCGGTGGAAGGAATGTGTTAAGTAAAAGCTTAGGTTAGGGGTGGGGAACCTGCAGCCTCAAGGCCATATGTGGCCCTCTATGTCCTCAAGTGTGGCCCTATGACTGAATCCAAACTTCACAGAACAAATCTGCTTAATAAAAGGATTTGTTCTGTGAAACTTGGCTTCAGTCAAAAGGCCGCACCCAAGGACTTAGAAGGCCACATGTGGCCTGGAGGCCACAGGTTCCCTGCCCCTGGCTTAGCTTTATTAGAGAGCTTATTAACAACAAAACAAGGGTCCAAAAGGCCCAGTGATTGAATGAACTGGAGAGGAGTAGAACTAGGAAGAGTAGGGATGATTATAATAGAGCTAAGATGGGATGAGCAAGCTGCCCACAGCTAAAGTGATGACCCTGGATGATCAGGATTGAGAAGACAATATAATATGGGTTACATTATTGTGACATGTTCCCTTTGCAGAGCTGAATTGATGGAAGAGCTTCAGAATTACACCCTGCCTCATCCCCTGCCAAGTTTAAGATGGGATTTGGAAGCCTGGTATTTTAGTTAAAGTTTCTATTATAGGTTTTAGGCTCTGGGGTGTGGTGAGGGTAGAGAAGGGATAAAGGCTGCAAGTCAGCTACTGTTTCTTTAAGAGGCCTTATCTCCTAGTGTTTTAGCCCATAGATTGAGCAATGCAACTTTTGGTTATATGAATATCAGGTAAAGGGAATCATAATAGAGGATTCCTCAAAATGAGGCAGCTGGTGGTTCAGTGAATAGAGTGTTGAGCCTGGATTCAGGAAGACCTGAGTTCAAATTTGCTCTTAGACACTTCCTAGCTGTGTGACCTTGGGCAAGTAACTTAGCCTTTGCCTGCCTTAGTTTTTTCGACTACAAAGTGGGGAAAATAATTGCATCTACCTTAAAGGGCTGTTGTGAGGATCAAATGAGATAATATTTGTAAAGTGCTTAGTATGGCACAGAGTAGGCACTTAATAAATGCCTATTCCTTAAAATAATAGCTGAATAATGACTCTTTGCGACCCCTTTTTAGGATTTTCTTGGCAAAGATACTGGAGTTGTTTGCCATTTTCTTCTCCAACATAGGGAGTGTCCATCTCAAGTATTAAAAAAAAAAAAAAGACATTCTTCAAAACAACCTTGGGAGTTGGACAGTACAAGTATTATAATCCCCATTCTACATACTGAAGCTCAGAAAGATTAAATGACTTGTCCAGGGTCACGTGGCTTGTAGTTAAGTCGGAATTCAAACCCAGGTCTCTTGATTCCAATTGCAGCGATATTGTCAGTACACTAAGCTGCCTCGGGAAACAAGACAAGAAGAGTATGTCTCAACATTGCCCTTCCCTGGTATGAGCCCAGAGAAAAAGCAGCCACGTCCCTCTGGCCCTGGAACAGAAGCAGCATTTCAGAACTAGAAAGCATCTCAGAATTCATCTAGTCTTTTGTTTTACAGATGAAGAAACTGAGGCTTAGAAGAGTTAAGTGACTTCCCCAGTGAGTTGGTGCCAGAATTGGAACTGGAACCTTTATCTAACTTGATGAAACCTGACAAGATTCACTTTTGCCTTTCTGTCAAGCGGGTTCCTAGGAGTCCTTCTACGATCTTCCCATAGTCTCCAGACAATGACTTTCAACTTCTCAATTATAACCTTCAAAATCTGAAAACAGTCCAATGCAAATGAGTGGATGGACCACCGTGCCCTGTAGTCACCATGACCTCAGCCAATGCTTTACCTTCAGACAGGTCCTCTCAATACATTTAGCAGTGGGGCATTCTTTTTCAAGGTCTCAATACAGTGAATGGATGTCCAAGGAGGACTAGCACTTGCCCAGCACTTTTCAGGGCTGCTCATCCATACCTTTGGTGTCCCTGGTACTCAACTCTCACCTGTGGCTCCAAGAAGCTGTTGCACGTGCAGCAGCTACACTCTGATAAAACTGTCTCAGCAGATGGGCTAAACCAGGTTGGGGGTAACCAACTGATCTCAAGCCCATCGATGAGTTGGGAAGGTATCTATCCCAAGCATCTGAAGACTTCCCCCAGCGGATGAGAACAATTTGTTCCATTGGCCATGAAGGTGGCTGAAGCAGGTGTTATGGGACGCTTACAGCTTGGTCAGATATCTAAGACGCCAAAGTCATCCTCTGTTTCCCAGGCCACATACAATTGACTCTTGACTTTTGTTCAGCTACTGGACTTTGATGACTCTGAAAGAGAGAGTGAGGCTGATGACTTTGTGCCACTCTGCCTCACTTAAATCTGATTCACGCAGGAGTGAAGACATCACCCTATGATGTTATTGGTCCTCTTTGAAAATAAAGGACAAACAACAGTGTGTGTCTCTCCTCAACATCTTGTCTGAGAGGCTATATTTCTTCCCAAGATGATTTTTGTCAGTTTTTCTTTATGCATGTCCTTCTTCTGTCCCCTTCAGCAACTAAAATGTTTGTGTGTGGAAGGGGCAGTACCTTGCATAAGAGAAGATTTTAATGATTAGAGCTATGCTGAAAGACAATGGGGGTGGCTGGGTGGAGCAGTGGTTAGAGTACTGGATCTGAAGTGAGGAAGACTCATTTTCTTGATTTCAAATCTGGCCTCAAGACACTTATTGTTGTGTGACTCTGGCCAAATCACTTAACCCTGTTTGCCTCAGTTTTCTAATATGTAAAATGAGCTGGAGAAGGAAATGACAAACCACTCCAGTATCTTTGCCGAGAAAACTTCAAATGGGTTCGCAAAGAGTTGGGCATGACTGAAAGAAAATGACCATACAACAAGAAATGGAATGGACACTCTTGGGCAGTAGTGTGTCCCCTGTCATCAGAGATCTTCAAACAGAGGCTAAGTGGCCACTTGTTAGGGATCTTAGTCAGGATCCTAGGAGTCCTTCTATGATCTTCCCATAGTCTCCAGACAATGACTTTCAATTTCTCAATTATAACCTTCAAAATCTGAAGAGGTTAGATTATATAATATCTAAGTTCCTTTCCAGCTCTAAAAATTCTATGATTATGTAGGTTGTGACCCCATCTGTATATTACTACTGCCTCTTACTTCTAATCTGGATTTCTCTCTTTCTCCTCTTGGTACAATAAAATAGCATCATTGTCTTCTACCTAGGTGGAGACAATTAAGTGGTCCAGTAGATAGAGCTCTGGGCCTGGAATTTGGAAAACCTGAGTTCAAATTCAGCTTCAAACACTTCCTAGCTGTGTGTGATCTTGGGCAAATCATTTAACCTCTGTCTCAGTTTCCTCAACTGTAAAATGGGGATAATTAATAACAGCACCTACCCTCTCAGGGTTGTTGTAAGAATCAAATGAGATGATATTTATAAAGTGCTTGGCACAGTGCCTGGTAAATAGTAGGCGCTTAATAAATGCTTATTCCTTCCCCCTTAGGGATATTATAGAGGTGATTCTTATCTAGGTCCAGACTGGATTAGAAAACTTCTATGGTTCCATCTAACTCTGAGATTCCATGATTTTTGCATTTGTCCCAATACCAGGTCTAGAGGAAAAGCAAACAGAGTACATGGACAGTCATTAGAAAAGTCATCCCATTTCTCCCCGCTATGTGGGCCTTGGCCATACTTCACATACAGAGTGGATGCTGCTGGTGTCCATTGCTTGGAGCTGATTTTTTTCCATTAGCACTAATGTATTCACAGTTCTCACTCAGCTCCCCTTGTGACTGACAGCAGGCTAGCAGACTGCCCATGGTTAGCAATACAAACTAGGGCCATAGAATCTGTGACCTCGGCCCCACCAGGGTCACGTTCTAACACCAATACTGCCCAGTGGGATGTAGTGCAGCTCTCTTTGTTTGCTCTGACCCTGTCTCCCAGTCCTCATAGAGGATGCTGACTTTAGAAATAAACAGGCTTTTCTGGGTAGGAGAAGACCAGAATACACAGGGCTCAAATTCAAAATACATCGGGAAACCCACTGACTAAATTGAAAAGCCTAAAAACTCAGCAAAGAGACTGAATCAATCTTGTGATTTAAAAGTCCCATAGGTATGGATTCTGTCTTATTTGGGCTATAGCTATACTGAGTTTCTGAATAATGACCTTAATTAGTGATACTGTATATTTGGCCACCTTCATCTTATGTTTCTTCTCATTGACTTCGCAGGCACTGGAATAGACTGCTAATTGTGATCAGAGGGGAGGATTTCCAATCTTTAGTTTCAACTTTCTTTCATTACTGGTTTTCTAACCACTTAAATGCTCCTTAGGGGGTCTCTTTTAGTTCATACCAGAATACACGCTAAGACACTGTTGATGGAGTTGTAAAGTAGTCCTAACATTCTGTAAAGTAATTTCAAACTATGCCCCAAATGAAATGAAACTGCTGATGTTCCAACTGAGGAAGAGGTTTTGAATGCCATTAGGCCCCTTTCATGTGGCAAAGCACCTGGTGCTGATTCTATTCCAGCTGAGATTTACAAGGTGGGGGGTCTGACATTACTCACACAAAAGCTGACTGAAATTTTCTGGGTTATATGGCAAGAGGAGGTTATCCCTCAGGAATTCAAGGATGGCTCCATTGTTCATCTCTATAAAAGAAAGGGAAATAGGTTGTCCTGTGACAATCGCAGAGGGGTCTCTCTCTTAGTGTTGCTGGCAAGAGTCTTGCCAGGGTGCTTGTTAATAGGCTGATCCTTCACCTGGAAGTTGGTCATCTACCTGAGAGCCAGTGTGGCTTCAGAAAGAGCCAACAAACAGTCGATATGTTTTTTGCTGCCTGACAACTCCAGGAGAAATGTCAGGAGCAGAACAGAAGTCTGTACACAACGTTTGTAGATCTGACCAAGGCTTTTGATACTGTCAGTCGTGAGGGCTTAAGGAAATTTATGTCAAAATCAGCCATCATGACGGGATGCTTACCAGGGTTCTGGATATTGGACAATGCTCTTGTGCTTTCCCAGTCACCAGTGGAGTGAAACAAAGCTGTGTGCTTGCTCCCTTGCTTTTTAGCATGATGTTTTCAGCCATGTTGTCAAATGCTTTCAATGAGGATGAACATGGCATCAAGGTCAGCTACCACAGTGATGGTAAATTCTTCAACTTGAGAAGGCTACAAACCAAGACCAAAGTGGAGGGAGTATTGATGCATGCTTTTCTGTTTGCAGATGATTGTGCACTCAATGCAACCTATGAAGCCAAGATGCAACAAAGTATGGATAGATTCTCTGTTGCTTGTGCTAATTTTGGCCTAACGATTAACACTAAGCACACAGGTGCTCCATCAACCACCACCACACCATCCATATGTGGAACCATTAGTTACAGCAAATGGAGAAGTTTTGAATGCTGTGGATAAGTTCACTTACTTTGGTAGTGTATTTTCCGGGGATGTACACATTGATAATGAGGTTGACGTATGCATTGCCAAAGCTAGCTTAGTGTTTAGGAGGCTCCAAAGGAAAGTGCAGGGGAGAAGAGGTATTAGACTGACTTGTGGTAGAACATTCCAAGTTCTTATTGGTCTGATCAGCCGTAGTCAGACACACTGAAACTTGACTCTAGCATAGTGATACCATTTTTGTCATCTTCAAGAACAAAGGACACCCCACCTTGGCATTGCCCCACAGAAGTCAAAAACATGGAAAAGCACTTTTCATGGTAGCAAAGAACTGGAAATAAAGTAGGTGCTCATCAATGGGGAAATGGGTGAAAAAATCGTGATATACGAATGTAATAGAATATTATTATGCCAGAGGAAATGACAAACATGAGGAATTCAGAGAAACTTTGGATGACTTATATGACCTGATGCATTGCCATATCTTAGCATATAAGATGAGAGACTGAAGGTGAGGAATGAGACAAATTTTCATACATAACCTATGATTTTATTTGCCTGGCTATACTTGCTCTAAGGAAAGGGAATGGATGTGAGTTAATGGGAAGTGACAGAAATACAAAAGAAAGAATGAAAGGAAGGGAGGGAAGGAAGGAGGGAGGGAAGAAAGAAAAGAGAAAAAGGGAAGAAAGAAAGGAAAAAAAGCAACAAAGAAAGAAAAAAGGAAGGGAGAAAGAAAAGAAAGGGCATTCATAAAATTTTTTAAAAATACATAGGAGAAGTTCAGAAGGGGTCATTAAAAAGCAGGACAATTCTGTTACTGCCTTTTTAAATTTAACACATAAAAAAACTACATAAGAGAAGTTCATGGTTTCATATATAATCCTCTTTTATTTCTCTTAACATTATGAAATATTATGAAATGTTTGTGTTTGTTGATAACTGTTAAGTTCATATTAAAATGGAGGGTTTTCCCCTTCTTTTTACTTCACTAGCTTTGTTAGACAAAGACCAACTAATCAATAAGCATTTTAAAAAATAAATTTTTATTGATGTTTTCTTTCTTATATTACCATAGTATCCCATGTATCCCTCCCCTCTCTCTAAACCATCCCATATGACAAGTAGCATTTTTAAAAGCATTAAGAATATATTAAACACCTACTCTTCTCCCAGAGTTGTGCTTGGTGCTAGGGATACAAAGAAAAAAAGGAACCAATCTCTGCCCTCACAGAACATGAGAGCTTTCACTTCTGCCTCCATTTCCTATCCTGTTACTCCCCTGTAATCTGGCTTGATGATGATTTAGTATAAATTATTCTCCTGGTTCTGCTTACTATACTCTAAGTCAGGGGCAGGGATCTGTGGCTCTGAGGCCTTCATGTGGCTTTCAAGTTCCTTGGGTGGCCTGACTGAGTCCAAGTTTTATACAACCAGTCCTTTCATTAAGGGGATTTGTTCTGTGAAGTTTGGATTCAGACAAAGGGCCACACTTGACCTAGAGGACCACCTCTAGGCCGCAGGTTCCCCAACCTTGTCCTAAGTCATTTCACACAAGCCTTCCCTATTTTTTGTTTTGACTCACTCTTAGAAGTGTCAATTTATGAATGATGAAATGTCACATGGGAGTAGTGCCATGTGGTACATTCTAACTCACAGGACCTGGTTCTATTTCCTATCCTTACCATAATCATTGTCCCCTCCTATGGTTAGGTTATACTATCTCTGATTCTACGTCCCCCCCTTACCAATCTGGGAACTGACTGCCTTTGTGAATTTGTATCCCCTCTCCTCAGGTGAGTGTAGTAGACTTGGGGGCAATACATCTCTGTCTCTTACTTTTCCTCTGCCCACTTGTGTGTTATTCCTCCCCTAAAGAGATTAAATATTTACTTATAAGAGGTTAGGGTAGGTCTAGCCCTTTCTTAGCCCTTTCCCTTTTAAAAAATTCTACATTGAGAATACAGTGGATAGAGCATTTGAACTGTAATCAGGAAGACTTGAGTCCAAATTCAGTCTTAGACACTTACTAGCTATGTGACCCTGGGCAAGTCACTTAAAGTCTATCTGCCTCAGTTTCCTCAACTGTAAAATGGGGGTAATAATAGCACCTACCTCTCAGGGTTGTTGTGAGGATTAAATATTTGTAAAATGTTTAGCTCAGTGCCTGGAACATAGTACGTGCTTAATAAATGCTTATTTACTTCCCTCCTAATTTCTAATGTAGTTTTATTCCCAATATTTTCATTTAACAGTTATCTTGTGAGAGTAATTTATTTTTTGAACCTTTCTGGCTTTCCTTTTTAAAAGTAAGCTTTCATTAATTTCTTCTCTTTCTTATATCATCATAGTATCCCATGTATTCTTCCTCCTCTCCCTCCCAAGGAGCCATTCCATATAACAAATAGTATTTTTTGGAGAGAAAAAAAAAGTCAGCACAACTGATAGATATACATTGAGAAAGTCTGAAAACATGTGGAATATATAACACCTGTGGACCTCCCACCTCCAGTAGGTTGAGGATGTCTTCTTATATCTCTTCATTCAAATCCTGATCAATCTTTATCATTTTGTTACATTTTTTTCCATCATATAGTTGTTCTTTCCATTTACACTGTTGTAGTCACTGTGTATATTGTTTTCTTGGCTCTGCTTACTTGACTCTGACTCAGTTAATATAGATCTTCCCATTCTCTATCTCCATCACACGCATCATTTCTTACACTATATTCCATTACATTCATGTACCACAATTTGTTTAGCCATTCCCCAATTGATGGACGTCTACTTCGTTTCTAATTCTTTGCTATCCCTGAAAGTGTTGCTGTAAATATTTGTATATGAGGACTTCCTTATCAATGGCTTCCTTGGGATATAATCTCAGTAATGGAGTCTCAGTTCAAAAGGTCTGGACATTTTAGTCACTTTATTTGCATAATTCCAAATTGTTTTCCAGAATGGTTTTACCATTTCACAGCTCCACCAATAATGGATCAGTATGCCTTAGTCTTTCAAACCCCTCCAACATGGAATGTTGTCATTTTTGTCACTTTGGCCAATTTGCAGGGGGTGAGATAAAACCTCAGGGTTGTTGTGATCTGCATTTCTATTATTAGTGATTTGGAGTATTCTTTCAAGTGGTTGTGAATATTTTGCAATTCTTCTTTTCAGAACTATTTGTTTATATCCTTTGATCATTCATCTACTGGAGAATGGCTATTCATCCTGGATTTTCCTGCTCTTGTTCCATAATCTTTGAGAAGTCCATTAAGTATTAATTCAGTTTTTCTTCTTTCCATTTTCCTGATTCTTTAAATTCCCCTTAAATATTAAGTTCTTTATAGCCTCTGTCCATTGATAATCCCTCTTTGTTATTTCTTCTGTTAGTTCAATCTCTCCTCTCTCTCTCCTTCTCTCTCTCTCTCATTGAATAGTGCACAAACATGAGAAAATTTATTGCATTACTTAGTTTCTTCATCTTAATTATACTTATTTACCCTATTGTATAATCAATCATAGGATCAAAGATATAGAGTGTGGAAGGGACTTCAGAGGTTATCTTGCCCAGCTCCCTTATTTTACAGATAAGAAAACTGAGACTCAAATAAGTGAAGTGACTTGACATATGGGTAAAGTGATAGAGCTGGTATTTGAACCCAAGTTTTCTGACTTCATCCTAAGCATTCTTTTTACTACACTATACTGTTTCCTGGGGCAGCTATGTTGGATAAAATGGATAAAGTGCTGGGCCTAGAGTCATGAAGACTCATCTTCCTGAGCTCAAATCTGGCCTCAGCTACTTACTAGCTGTGTGACCCTGGGCAAGTCACTTAAAGTCTACCTGCCTCAGTTTCCTCAACTGTAAAATGGAAGTAATAATAGCACCTACCTCTTAGGGTTGTTGTGAGGATTAAATGAGGATTAAATATTTGTAAAATGTTTAGCTTGGAGGCCATTGAGTAGAACTCTCTCATTTTACATGTGAGGAAACTGAGGCACAGAGAGGTTAAGTGATTTGCATGGGGTCACACAGATTGTAAGTTTCTGAGGCAGGATTTGAACCAAGGCTTTCTTGACTGTTATTACAGTTTTCTACACAATTCTGTCTTTCAAAACATAAACAGCTTTTTCTTTGGTAGTGATCTATGGATTTGCTTGATAAGTGCTTTGCTATCCATATTCAAAAGTTCAGGATAGCTTTCTTGTATTATTTCCTGCGGTATGATATTTGGTTTTTAAGTTATCACTGTATCCTGGCCAATTGCTTAGGATTCTCTAGAATTCAGATGTTCTTTTAAATTTTGTTGCCCTTTGTTTCTTTTCTGCCAAATTTTCTTCTACTTTTGTATTTTTTTTGTATGTGTTCCAAAACTGTCTTTTTTTTTTTTTTTTTGCTTTAGGACTCCTACTTCTTTGGGAACAATGTCCACTGTTTCTTCTTTTTAAGTCCCCCACTCTTAATAAATTCTGCATTCAGAGCTCTGATTTCTAACCTCATTTCATTCCTACTACCATTTTCTAACAATTTTGAGAACAATTTCTCTTTTGAACCATTCTGAGTTTTCTTGATATTGTTTCATCTCTGCGAAGTCTTCAGAATTTTCTTTTTGGTTAGAGAAGTTCAATCAATTTTCTATCATATTTAAATACTTGTTCATTGTGCTCTGGTGTCTCTTTGAATTTCTACTTATTCTTTTTCATGTACGAGCCTTTCTGTTGTTTTCTCTACTTGTGAGCTAGGATTTTATTAAAGCTTTGTCCTTTGAACTTTTGGTTCAGTCTTTCTTTCATATTCCAAAGTTTTTTCTTTCTTTACTGTTTTCCTTCTTCACTCTTTGACCACAAAGAGTTGTGCACAGATACCCTGAGTTTCATCATGTCAGGTTTCATGGAAACCTGGACTGAGTCTTTACCCAGAGTAACCTCTTGGGAGAAGATTTCCAATCCCTTTTCTCTCTGACGTGGAAATTCTTTTCCCTCTAGCCAGTTCTATCCTATCCATGACATCTCTTTACAGTTGCTCTGCTCACATGGCTGGGCACAATTAGTGTCTGCTTTATCTTATGGGGTTAGGAGAGGTTCAGTCTAAGTCACTGCTGTAGGCAAACTGAGCAGAGATGTTCACAGATAGACCCAGGAGCACAGGCTTAAGAGGTTGTTTGTACTGCTGGTAACCAGTGTATACAGTGGATTGAGGAGTGGGGACACTGAGTAGAGGCTCTAAGTATTTATATTCTTCATTATTATTTCATGGGCTTTTTTTACCTTGTGTGGTATTTCTGTCTTCTTATCTTGTGGGTTCAGTTTTTGTTACTGGGACATAATTTCTTTTTCTTGAGGTTTTTGGATGGTAGAGATTTGTAGAAAACAACTACGGGGTCATCTTGCTGATCAGGTGATCCTGTCCTATCCCTTTTTTGTTGTTGTTGTTGTTTTGTTGAAATTATTTGCTCCATTTTAAAAATTTCTGTCATTTTCCAATGTTGACCTCCAAAATAGCCACATCTTGTAAAGAAGAAGTACAGTTAAATAAAACAAAGCAATACATTTACTATCTGAAGACATTTTCCCCCTTTAGTCTATTTCTTCTCTACTGAGTAGAGGGAAAAAGATTTCTTCATTAACTATTTGGACTCAGAATTGGTCATTGCATTGATCTGAGCACTAACATTTTTAGATGCTGTTTTCCTTTAAATTATTGTGGTCATTATGTAAATTAGTTCTGCTTACTTTGTTCTTCCTCATTCCTTCCAGTATTCCCAAGTTTCCTTGAATTCTTCACATTTGTTATCTCTTAAGGTGCAATAATATTCCTGACCACTTGTACACTACAATTCATTTGGCCATTGCCCCAACAATAAGCACCTATTTTGTTTCCTGTTTGTTTTGGCATCTTCTGCTTTTCTTTATCAACACTTTTCCTTGGAGAACTTTTTCATTCTCGTGGCTTCAACCCTGAACTCTATGTTGATAACTTTCAAATCTTTATTTCTCCCCTGTTCCTCTCATTCACATTTCCACTTCTTAACTAGACTTTTCTCAATAGGATTTCAACCCCTTTCACCAAACTCATTATGTTTGATGATGATGATAATCATAATAATAACTAACATTAATATTGTGCACTGTGCTAAGCACTTTACAAATATTTTTGCATTTCATCTTCACAACAACCCTGCAAGGTAGGTACTCTTATTATCCACATTTTACAGATGGGGAAACTGAAGCAATTGAAGGTTAAGTGAGTTGCCCAGGATTAGTAAGCATCTGAGACCAGACTTGATGACAGCTCTTCCTGACTCTAGGCCCAGAGGTTTATCCACTGACCCACCTAGTGGAATGATGCAAATTCTTAATCTTTCCCTAAAGCCAGTTCCTCATTCCAACTTTTCTCTTTCTGTCAGTGGCAGCACCATTCTACCCATCACTCAGGCTCTACTTTTTGGAGATAACTTTGGCTCTTCTCATTTTCTTTATCTTATGTAGCAAACAAGTCCCTAGTTCTGTCATTTTTTTTCCCTTTGAAATAGTCCTCAAAATTATTCCTTCCTTTCCGTTCCCATTGTCTCTACTCTTATCCCAACCATCGCCATTTCATTTCTGGCTTATCGTGGTACTCTCTCAGTTGGCCCTCCAACTCCACTCTTCCCTCCATCTGTGCACCAGACACTGCCAATCTAATCTGCCCCAAGCTCCACTTTTATCCTGTCACTCCCATACTCGAGAATCTTCAGTGGTCATCATTGTATATTATATTACATCTCATCAAACCCTTTTTGCTTGGCTCTCAAGGCCTTCTGTAATCTATCCCTGTGCTACCTATCCAAACTTATTTTCTACTATTTCCCAACACAAACCTTGCTCCCCACTTTTTCTGCACATGCTATAGTCATTTTAGTCTTTATACTTTTGCTATACTTTACTTTTACTTTATACTTTATACTTTTCCTCATGTTCCTCTTCTTAGAATGATCTCTCCCTTCCCTTCAGTCCATCCAAATCCTAGCCATCTTCAAAGGCCAGTTCAAACCTTCCCTGACTAGAGTCACAGATATTTTGAGCTGGAAGGGGCCTTGGGCAAGTCACTTCTTTACTGGATTTCATTTTCCTTATCTCTAATGTGGGAATATTAGTATTTGCACAAGCTTACCTTAAAGTTTCCATATAAAGGTGAGCTATTATTGTTGGAGCAGGAACAGCAACCCAGGATGCTTTCTAGTGCACCATATTCTTTCAACAGACTTTTTCCTGGTAGAACAGGCGAATGAAAACAATTTGTTCCAACAGCTGATGAAGGCAGCTGAAGCTGGGGCTGTGGAGTACTTAGAACTTGGTCAGGCATCAAAGATATCAAGGCCATCCACTGCATCCTGGGCCATCCCCAGTCATCTTGACTTTTGTCTTGCTAGTGGACTTTGATGACTCAGGAAAAGAGTGAGGATGATGACTTTGTGCAACTTTGCCTCACTTAAATCCAATTCACACACAAGTCAAGATATCACCTTGTGATGTCATTGGTCCTCTTCAAGAATGAAGGACAAACAACATATTTCAACATATGAGGCCTGGAATGAGAATAACTTCCATCTAACTATGATTGAACTCAGGGAATGAAAAGGAAATCAAGGTTACTAAATGCCAGAAGACCAATGCCCTTTTATTGACTAGTGTGAAACAAGTTTGAATTGTTTTTAGTCCTCATTGATCTCTTCTCTGAACAGCTATAGTACTTAAAACCATTGCCACACAATGAAACCTTTAATGCCAGAGACTGTCTTGCATTGTTTGCTAGTTTTCTCATGGATTTTAGGCTTTTTCCATACTGGTTATATGGTCTGAGGTTAAAGACCACAAATTATACTTAACTTTGTATTTCTTTGCTTGCTTTTCATTTCCCTCACCCCTACCCCCACCTCCCAATGCCTAAAGAAGTGGGCACTTAACCAGTCCTACCTCATTAAGGTTTCAGGGAGTTGTAAATTTGTTAAGTCATTCAATGAGTCCCTCCACAGACCTTATCAGGATCCATCTTAATCTCTTCTTAGTCTTCCCTAGGGAAAAAATGCTTTCTTTTAGAGAAGTTACTGTATCTATATAGGGCAGCTAGGTGGCACAGTGGATAGAGTGCCCCAGGCCTAGGGTCAGGAAGACTCATCTTCCTGAGTTCAAATTTGGCTTCAACTACTTACTAGCTGTGTGACCCTGGGCCAGTCACTTAACCCTGTTTGCCTCAGTTCCTCAGTCTGTAAAATGAGCCAGAGAATGAACTGGCAAACCACTCCAGTATCTTTGCCAAGAAAACCCCCAAATGGGATCATTGAGTCCAACATGACTGAAAAAAACAACTGAACTGGACTGTATTTATAAAAAAGCCTCCTGTTTAATGAGTCAGAATCATAGAATGTTAGAGCAGAAAGGAACTTCCTATAGATGATGAGACTGAAGCCTAGAAAGCTTAAGCCTCATGGGCATTGATCTAGTTAGCATTGAATTAGTAGTCCTGTTTTATAGAGAAATGCCTTTTTGCACTTCTGTTTCAGGGTGTGCTTAAGAACTGGCAAGGGAAAGAGCACTCACTGGACTTGGAGCCAGGTTCAAATTCTCCCTCTGACACTCAGTAGCTGGGACAAGTCATTCAATCTCTGAACCTCAGTTTCCACATCTGTAGAATGGTTTTAACAGCACCACTTACCTCCCAGGGTTGTTGTAAGTATCAAATGAGTTAATGTATATAAAGTGCTTTGTAAACCTTAAAGCACCCTATAAATACCACTTACTCGTGCGGCGTCCACCTCAGTCCTTATTTTAAAGTATATAAATTTTGTTGTTATAGAGCAGTTTTACCCTCCTCCCCACCTCAGCTTTCCAGACCCTCAGGTCCTGCTAAGGAAGGCCCTTGTTCACAGGTGACTTTTCAGGAGGTCTGCTCTGTCTTCTTTCTGGTTTGGTTGCTGAAAGGGTGGCGCCAACCACCCGTAGGCTGTGTAAGTTTGTTCTGTGGCCCATAAGGTTTTTCCCTCCTCAGGACTTCCCTCTCTGGAGCAGTGTTCCCATTTCCCTGCTGGCTCCTCTGTTTTCTTGGGATAGCTGCCTGGTCTTGGCATTTCTGAGTAAGAACTCTGACAGATGCCCTAAGGTGAGGGGAAGGACTTTGAATCTGTTTTGTCACTGGACAAGCAGGCTTGGTGATGGATTAGTCTTCTCCCCAGGCAGTTCTGGGTCAGTGGAAGTCCAACTGATCAGTTTTTTCCAGAATCGAGTAACCTAGAAACAAAGCCAGCAGGGATTTTACTTCTTTTGTGACTTTTTTTGCATTGATTTTAAAGTTCAATCTTAGCTGCAAAGTAGAGCTACAGAAATAGGTAGACACATGCTAAATGAATTGCTTTGGAAATAAGTTGGGTTTTTTTGGGGGGGGGAACCCAGGGTGGGTAAAAACTAGAAAAAAAAATCCCTAACCAAATATTTCTTTTCCTCTGAGCATCGAAAAGGTACAATATAACCATTTCTTTTTCCAAGTGACCTTGTGGACGTTAAATGAGTTCACATCTGACTGTGAGCTGCTTGAGATCAAGGCATATCTTTGCCTTTCCATGTAACTCTAGCGTTTGGCTCGGATGCCTAGCACATAGAGGATGCTTAACAAATGCTTTACCGACTGAGGGCAAATACCAAAATGCTCAGTATCATTTTTTAAAGTGCAGCTTCTTCGGTTGCAGCGATTCACTCAGACATCATTTTCCTTCCGACTTCAGGGGCTCCTTCTGCAAGACAAAGCTTCGCTCTGTGAGGTGCCCTGTGTCAAAGCAGTTCCTGTCCTCAGTGATGGTATGCAATCTCCGTTCTTCCCCCCCCCCCCCCCCCCCCCCCTTTTGCAGACGTCCTTGAGCATTTGAGACGGATGTGAGAGGGTTTTTAGTCCTCATGCAAAACAACTAACTAAACATAACAGATGACATCAGCTCGGGCTTTTCAATTCCTGGATGGCAGCGGCGTGTTAATCCAACCTTCATCCTGGATTTCATAAACTAAAGCAAGAGAGGTTGGCAGGAGGACAACTCAGCCGGATTGAGGAAATTGATGACGGCGAAGCGTGCGGGCAACCCAGCGTATAAAACTCATCCACTTGTAGCCCGATGCTCAACTACTTCTTTGATTCTTGGCGTCTGCACCCCGCAGCCCCGACAGCGGTCCTTTAAGTTGAGAGTTCGGCTTGGAGTCAGCCTCCTTGTGCGCCCCCGGGGGAATCAGCCATGAAGGGCCTCTGGCTGCTGCTGACCACGCTGCTGATACCTGCGCACCTGGAGGCGGCCGGGGGCAGAAACAGGTACGCGGTGGATTGTCCGGCTCACTGCGATCCCAACCACTGCAAAAGCAGCCAGAACTGCAAGCAAACCGTGCTGGACGACTGCGGCTGCTGCCGCGTGTGCGCCGCGTACCTCGGCGGGAATTGCTACCGCACCGTCTCGGGCATGGACGGCGCCAAGTGCGGCCCGGGGCTGTACTGCCACTTTTCCAACCAGGAGGATGCTTTTGGTGAAGAGTTTGGTATCTGCAAAGGTAAACAAGGGGCTCGCTTTGCCTGGCTCACCAAGCAACAGGTGGAGGGCTCTGCTCACTTCTAACACGTAAGGAGGTCTTAAACTGGAAAGGGACCTCGGCCGCCAGCGGGTCCATTTTACAGATGGGAAAACTGAGCCCCAGGGGAAGCAGTTAGGTGGCATAGTGGTCAGAGCTCTGGACTTGGAGCCAGGAAGATCTGGATTCGAATTCTACCCCCAGAGAGACGTAGTAATTATGAGACCTGGGCAAATCAGCCTCAGTTCCTTCATCTGTAAAATGAGTTAACAATATTATAGATTTAGCTCATACCTGACTGGGTTATTGTGAGGATCAAATAAGACAATCTAGGTAAAGTACTTTACAAATGTTAGTTGTCGTTATTAAGTTAACGGCTGAAGGCCACACAGAGGGTAAATAGAGTTAGATGTATGAACCCAGATTCTGTGGCTCCAGTCTCTCCGCCCTTTCCACTCTACTTTTAATAAGGACTCTTACAGCAAAGAATCAGGTGGGAGGCTCACACACGTAAGGGAAGGAATCGTCTTAGGTAGAAAAGACACAAAAAGACACTACAATGGTCAAAGACAAAGCTGACCACGCACACACACACACACACACACACACACACAGAGTAATCGATCGCTTCAGTTTAGGAAGTACATCAGAGAAATATCATCAAAGGAAGGTTGTAACAACTTCCTAGGAGAGCTATTAAACACTAGCTCATCTTTTGTCTTGGATATTGTGTGCACCTGCCCTAGAGGCAGTGAGCTTTAGTGATTGTTGATTCTTTGAGCAGGAAAGGTTGGAGGGTGGAGACAACTCAAGGTAAAACATTCCTTGGGGAGCAACAGCGCTGATTTAGGAATAGGGTGGGGGGAAACCATCAGTATTCCAAACACTTGAAAAGGGATTCTCTGATAAACAAGACAAAGTCCTCTTTAGACCAGAGCTGACCATTCAGAACAATATATAGGTATTAAAGGATAAATGAAATCTGAAGGAAAGAAAGAGATGCAACCAGGAACAAGAGAGCAGCCCTAGAAGTTGGTAGGACAGACTCTGTTCCCTTGAATCTGCTTATTAAAAGAAAAGGGAAGTGTTAGTAGAATTTATTAAAGCTTGATTGCTTTTAATTTGAAATATTTTTGAATCAAGTTTTAATAAAAAAAAAGCAATGCTTATTTAAAAAGGTTTACAATATCAGGAAACTCCCTTCTCTTCTTTAGGAACTATGACAGCAGCAGAAAACACCTAGTAGGTGGAAAGAGCTAAAAAGTGATCAAGTTTACAAATTAAAGAAAGCTTTATTTTTAATGAAAACTCTAAAACATTTGGTATATTTCTTATCAATTCCCTCATTTAAATGCATTTGTAATGAAATTGTACCTTTTAAAAAAGAATGCTGCCATCTGGTATTGAGATGTTTAAGCTTATCTAATAATTCCCCAATATTTAAATATAATTTAGAAATGAACAACTTTCTCACTCACAGAAAATGCCAAGAACTAGGAAATGTATGTTTGAAATTCTAAGTGGCTGTTGTTATTATTATTGTTGTGGTTACCATTAATATATACCAGTGTAGCCAATCTGAAACAGTAGGAATGATGGAACTTAATGCAATATCTTACTTATTTGGCAAATTCTCTCTCTCTCTCTCTCTCTCTCTCTCTCTCTCTCTCTCTCTCTCTCTCTCTCTCTCACACACACACACACACACACACACACACACACACACAGAGAACTTTGGTTTGAATAGGATCAAGTTTTCTGTAAATAGTATGTCTTATCAGCCAAAAAGACCAAGACTTCTTGCAAGGAAATTACAGGGGAAGTGGTTAACACAATCATACTTACAATATAGTGAGCTATAGGCTATAGATTGCTTTTCTTCTGGCATGAAAAGGTCTTTTTAGCTGTATGCTCACATATGGGTAAAGAGGCAAGTTGCAGAGATTCCAAATTCTTGCAGCAAGCAGCTATTCCACTGGATTGATGTAATAGCTGTTGATCAATGCTGGTTATAAAGAGATTTTTAGGATTCCTCTTTCAGGCATCCTTCAGATTCTAGAGAAATTTTGCTTTGGATACTTTCTTCTCTCCTGGCAAGAAACATTGGTTGGGGGAAACTTTTGTGAGCATCCTAGAATGACATTTTTAAAGCTATTCCATTGCCTTCAGAACTAAGTCTTTCAGCTGTCCAAAGCAGCTCATGTTTGGTTATGTCTGAACAAACCCAAACATCCAGATAAAAACTGATAGCTGATCCAGATTTCTAGTTATCTAGGTGTTTGATGCTGTATGGCCAAAATTTCAATTGGCGAATGGGTAGTCATTGAATCTCTGTACTATGTGCCTAGCGCTGTACTTCATTTTCTGGAAGATTAAAAAAAAAGCTTATCTGGGAATTCAACCGAATTTTTAAGCTGCCACTGCTTGTGTGTATTAGATATAGCCTGACTCTTTTGAAGTTGTGTAGATGTCTTTCATACCTCTCCAAATCACCTTTCCCTATATATTTTGTTTGACTAATATTCAAGAGTAAATGAATCTTTTATAGAGTTCTGGTCACCCTTTGAAAAGGATGCACTTTGAAACACTTTGTTGATGATCATAGAATTTGGATCAGAAAATCAATTTTCATCACCTTCATCTTATGGATGGCCCAGACAGGTTGGACATGCTACTAAGTAATCTAGATGGGATTTGAAGACAGGTTATGTCACTCCCAATTCAGGACTGTTACATTTATTTATCAGTTAATGACCTTTTTTTTTTTTTGTTTCTTTTCACCTCAACAGGAGGGGTTTCCTTGTTTCAAGGTGAAGACCTTGAAGCAAGGTTAGACTTCCCTTAGGTAGGTGTGCATAGTAATTAGCAGGTAACTTTAAAGCTTATTTAGTATTTATATTGGGCTTTAGCTTTCCAGTGGGCTTTATCATCACTTTCCTGAAAGAATGAAAGTGTTCTTATTCAGTCAGGTCCTATTC
This sequence comes from Vombatus ursinus, assembly GCF_900497805.2. NCBI lineage: Eukaryota > Metazoa > Chordata > Mammalia > Diprotodontia > Vombatidae > Vombatus > Vombatus ursinus. The sequence continues at coordinate 22,334,505 of NW_020954550.1, forward strand.
TTCTTGACCTCTTTTGGGGTTTTCTTGGCTACTGAAATGATTTGCCATTTCCTTCTTTAGCTCATTTTATAGATGAGGAAACTGAGACAAACAGGATTTACTTGCCCAGGATCACATGGCTGGTATGTTCTGAGGTTGGATTTGAGCTCAGGTCTTTCTTACTCAAAGCCTGTGCTCTATCCACTGTGCCACCTAGATGCGTGTAAGTAAGGCAAGTAAAGTCAGTGTTGTTGTGCCCATTTCAGACTGAGAAAGCGAAGCAGTGAGTGGTTGGGGGAAGGGTCAGGGGAGCAATTTTTTTTTAAAAATCTGGCTCTTTGAGGGGCAGATCTGGGGTTGGAGCTCTTGCTTTCTTTCTCCCTTTTGGAGCTGAATCTCCTGATATCCATGCAGAAGTTCCCATGTCCTGCCAATTGACTAGCAAGTAGACTGTGATGTGGTGGAAAGAGGGTTGAACTTAGATTCATAGTCTCAAGTTCAAAACCCAGCTCTGCCCCTTATTACCTGTAAGACACCCTCATCTGTAAAAAGAAAGGTTCGGATTAGATGATGCCTAGAGACTATTCCAGTTTTAGATTTGTAAACCAACCCTATACTCAAAAGCTAAGTACAAATCCATATTCTAATAACGCCTGAGGGCTGGAGGGGGTGATTCTGTGCCCTCTGTTATTTGTCTCCCACCTCCACCTCTCTTGGTTTTCCATATAGCTAACCTATTAAAAAGGTGGTGTGTGTGTGTGTGTGTGTGTGTGTGAGAGAGAGAGAGACAGAGACAGAGACAGAGAGACAGAGAAAACAAAGAGAGATAGAGAGGCACACAGAGGGAAAGCCTGACTCCTCTTCAGAAGAAGAAAGAAAACAGCAGGTATAACATGGGGTAGTGAAAATCCCATTAGACTGGAACTGAAGAGACATAGGTTCTAGCTCCATCTCTGTCACCAGCCAACATTGGGGCCTCAGTTTGCTTTACTGTAAAATGAGATCTTTTTCTCTGAAGTTCCTCTCACCTCTGAAATGCATTTTTCTTTTCTGGAGAAAATGGCTATATATTGACAATTTTTCTTCTGTGAAATTTTACAACAGGAGTAATTAAGGGAAACAGCCTAACATAATTGATAGAGTACTGGCCTTAGAGTTTGAGAGATCTAGGTCTGAATCCTGCCTTGGACATTTACTAGTTATGTGAACATAGGCAAGTCATATCTCTTATCCTCAGTTTCCTCATCTGTAAAATGGGGCTAAATCATACTTGTAACACTTACCTCACTAGGGTTACTTCGAAAATCAAATGAGGTAATGTAGGTCACATGTTGGCTGTTAGGATCACAGATCCAGAGTTGGAAGGAACCATAGAGGTTATTGGGCCCAAGTACATAATTTTTAAAGAGAGGGAGCCAAGGCCTAGAAAGACAGTACAGAATCCAGATTCTAATTCAGTTCCTGTGACTCCAAGCTCTCCATTACCCCATTAGTATTAATACCTGAATTACCTAAGCTTGGTATTTCTGATCCGTTAGGGAAATATTTAAGTTTGAATTTTACTTTTTGTTTTTTAGGAAATCAGCTCTTATAAACTAGATAGGTTTAAGCCAAATTCAGGTTCATATTCAAATCAGAACTACTGAGAGTTTGGGTATACAGCAGCTAAAGAGTAGAGAAAATCAGTCCCTCCACTGAACTTTTTTTTTTTTTTTAATCCTGAAGAATGTCCTTATGGTACCTATGGAATGGGATGCAAACAGACCTGCAGATGTTCATCTGGCGTATGTGACAAAGTTACCGGAAAATGTTTGAAATTTCAATTTTTCCAAGCTTCAAGGCCTTCCAAAAGGAGATTGGTGCCTTCTTCTGGTAAGAACTGACCCTGCATTTCACAGAGTCAGAATAACCATGTCCTTGATCTAGCAGTCACTCTTTTACTAATTCATAATTTTCTATTTATTTTAAGAGGATGAGTAGAAAAAAGAAGTGGTTGCTATGTATTCCCCTCCACATATGTAACCCAATGGGAAGGCAGGCTAGTTTTTGTTGTTTGTTTTTAAAAAGGGGAACTTTGGTTTTTGTTCTTTTTTTTTGCAAGGCTAAAAGCACATTGTTTAAACATTAAGAGATTTCTCAGAAAACTTCTTCCTTTTCATGTGGAGAATGAAACTAATCCTCAGCTGATTATTATGTTTCTCCTGTTTGAGGGGTCACTAATTAGGATATGGAAGCTCTGTAAATCCCTCAGTGAACTGCTTTAGATATTCACTAGCCAAAGTCACTCCCTACCTGATCTCTTACTTAGAATTATTTCAACGATGAAATATTCAAGCCAGTATAGTAGAAGCTAACTTTTTAAAAAAAATTTTTAAATTTTTTTTATTTTTAGGCAATTGGGGTAAAGTGACTTGCCCAGGGTCACACAGCTAGTAAGCATCAAGTGTTTGGTCTAAGGCTGGATTTGAACGCAGGTCCTCCTGACTTCAGGGCCAGCTCTCTATCCACTGTGCCACCTAGCTGCCCCGAAGCTAACTTTTTAAAAAAGCACCTTGTTGCTCAATTACGGTCTTGAAATGACCAGTCTTAGTCCATATTCCTGAGAATCTATAGGTGGGGGAGCAAGAAGTGTTTGACTAGTGAGTGAGATTATTGAAAGAAGCACTTCGTATATATTGGGCACGTCTGGGCACTGGCCCAATCTCCCAGTTTCCAGCAGAGTCCTGCCCGTAGGCTTATTTTTTATTGTAGGACTTTTAAAAATCTGTGATTACTTCTGCAGAGGCACTCCCTCTACTAGTACTGATCCCCACATGTTGAGGAGCCATGTTGCTGTGGCCTGGCATCCAGCCTTTCTGAAGAATGCCCGGTCTGTTGTCTTGGCAATGAGTTTTGGCCAGCCTGGTCCTCAGAGGGTGGTCAGCTCATCCAAATCCTTTCTAGGACGATTGGGGGACCAGCTAGAACTCACAACCCATTAGCATAGCCAGGGTCACGTTCATCTTAGAGTACTATGTTAGTGGAAACTGAGCACGTATTAAATGTTTGATAATTGTTGAGTTGATTAATGAATTTCATCTACATAGGACCTCTCAGTGAGGAAACTGATTGCTAATGCAGATCAGCAATTCATTGGTGGCTTGGAGCAGGGGTTCTTAACCTGGGATCTGTAGGCACCCCAGGGTCCATGGACTTGAGAACTTGGATTGAAGAAAAAAAAATACATCTTTATTTTTACTGACTTCTAACTTAAATCTAGCATTTCCTTTAAGTATGATTTTTTTTAATGAAACATTATTCTGAGAGGGGCTTCACCAGATTTCCAAGGGGCTGGAGCTGCCTGGTTCACTAAGACCTTAAAAACAAGGCCACAGAGCCAATATCAGAGGGAGTCTTCAACCAGGCAGGTCCTCCTGGCTCCCAAGCAGAATCTATCCATTATGTCATGTTGCCTCTCTTAAAAAGTAGCAGCTCATTTTATATAATTTGTCTATTCACTAACAAGCCACCTGTCCTGTCCTTAAATGAAAGTATTAGATAATCTCAAGTCAGTCTAGATTTTCTGATCACTTCCATTTCATACTAATTACAACTGAGTTATGTAAATATATGCATATATAGTGTGCTTTGTAAACTTAAAGTGCTATACAAATGCTAGCTATTATTATTATCTTACTGTGTTTGGTAAATGTGCCTATTTCCCCAACCATAGGTGCTTTCTGTTCCAGTGCACAATGATGCAAAATTATATGCACTGCAAATTGTGTCCTCTGACTTATTCACATCATTCTCCTATAATATCACTAGGCTCACTGGAAAGGAGGCACAATATTGACTCTTGAAATGAACTGTCAATCACAAAGCTCTTAACCATTGGATTTTTTTTTTTCAAATTAATGGGTGTGGGAAAGAGTCAGTAACTAAGGTAAATTTAAATAGATTCTTGAAATATTTTCTTGAAGAAATAAATATTTTGGCCAACTTAATAGAGCATGAACTGTGAGGGCCATATTTTAGACATAGAAATGAAGTTATGTTCTTCAGTCAGGTTCTCCTTTAGCCCCTCACTACAGGGTTGGGGTGTCAATGCTACACAAACTCTGGTATATCCTACGAATCTGGGAAGATTTGAGTATTGGCCTGATGATCAACAGTACTATCTCTTTCTTAAGGATTGGCCTAGCCAAGAGCAAAAGGAATTTGTTTGACCACAGGGTGTTCAAATGTTTTGGTGACAGCAGATCCTGAAGATGATTTTCAAAATATTAGAGGGATTGCAATGTGCTTTGGTGGAGGGAACTCAAACTGAGGACATCACATGTCCTTGAAGTATTGGATTGGAATAGTGTTTGTAGAAAGCAGCTGATAAAGAAGGAGAATTCACTCACTTGTTTTTTTCTTTCTTTCATATTTATATTTCACTTAGAGGATTTTTTTTCTTGTTTACACCTTGGCTCTAGAAACGGAGTAAGTATTTGCTGAAATTATGAGATGTTATTCAATCTTTTAAAATGTTTATGGCTTATCTATAGAGCCCTCAAAACCTGCACGGTCAATGTTTCATGTGATTTAAAAATATTTTGGTCAGTCAGATTGCTTCCAATATAGATTCAAAAATTGGGCACATAATATGAGCTCTCTTCAGGGAGAAAGTACGTATCTTCTTTCATTTTAGAAGTAGGATAGCTATGGATGCATACACTATTAGACATAGTCACTATGTGGATCGGTTTTACAAGGAGGGGTTCATTTGGTGGTGGCTGGAAATGAAGGAAAATCACAAATAAAATCTATTTTATGAGATTTTTTTTCCCCCTTAACTATTTGGAGATTTCTCTTCCATTTTGCTTTTATAAAATTCCAGGGTCAGAAAGGACCATGAGAGATCCTCTTGCTCATTCTCCTCTACTCAGCTATACCAAGATGAAAATCTAATCCTATCCCCTGTTCTTTTTGTCATTTTATAAAGAAGGAGATTCCATGGCCTCCCAATATAGTCTAGTCCAGGGTTTAACAATCCTCAATGACAGGAAATTCTTCTGTATGTCTAACCTACATCCTTCATGCTGCAAGATAGACACCATTTCCTCTTGTTCAATTCTCTATAGGAAATGAAGAGCAGCTGTTTTCCTTGGGTTTTGTCTCACTCTCCTCTTTCCTTGCCAGGTTACACAAAGACCTTTAGTTCTACCTTGATCCCTTGTATGCAAACTGATTTTGGGGTTGGAGACCAAGAATGAATGAAATGAAAAACATCTGAACCCTTTGCCACAACTCTTTTTGGAGATTTACAAATCTTAAGTAGCCTTTCCCTCTTCTTTTCCCATGGAGCATTTCCCTAGCTTGGCCAAAGGGGCAAGAAAGCTCATTGTTCATATGCGACTGGAAAACCTCACATATGGCATTATATATTTCTGACTGAGAGCAGGAATTCCTGGAACTCTCATGTGAGCTAATTCTCAGGAATCATACCACTGAGTGGTACTGATTTCTCCATAGTAACCAAGCCTTTATAGCCAGAACTAAGTCCTTAGGGGGGCTACATATTCCTGGTTTTCCTTCTTTTTACAGATGAAGAAACTGAGGGCCTATGAGTTTAGGTGACTTGTCCAGTGTGACACAGCTAGTGGATACATGAGGCAGGATTTGATTCCAGATCTTTCCGACTTTCAAGTCCAATGCCAGATACCATGCATAATGTCTCTATGCACCTAAACAGCTGCCTGAGTGGTCTAAGAATTGTAGATAGGCTTAAGGTGTATGAGCTTAAGAACATGGAAAAATGACACTCTTCAGTTCAGAGCCTTAGAGTACATAAGCTACTATCATAACTTCATAGATTCTTAGGGCTGGATGGGATTTTGGAAGTCATCTAGTCTGGCCCCTACTTGAAACCAAGGTGAAAAATTCAGACTACTTCTGAATTCTCTAAGGCTGATTTAGCCTAAAAAACTAGCATCCATAGAAAACTCTAGCTTGCGGTGGGCCCCTTAGGAAGATTTGTTTGTCTTCTGCTCTTGAAGAGGATGGTGCCATCAGGAAGGAGATGCCATGACTTGCAAATGAATTGGATTTAAGTGAGGGAGGGCTGTGCAAAGTCACCAGCCTCATTCTCTCCTTCAGAGCCATCTGGGCAAGATATAGATCAGGACAACTGGAGATGACCCTGCCTTAGGAAGATACCATGAAAGTTATGTGTCTAGATGTACAGAGAGATACCTAGGAAGCCTGAGCAGCAAGAGGATGCTAAACTTAATGACAGAAAGATCTGAGTTCAAATCTCACCTCAGATACTAGCCGAGTATAATCCTGGGCAAATCATTCAGTCTCTCACAGCGTTTCTTTCCTCATCTGTTTTTTTTTTTTTAAAAGCATCTCCCTCCAAGGGTTGTTGTGAGAACCAAGTGAGATCATCAATTATTGAGCATTTATGAAGCACTTATTATGAGCCTGGCACTGTGCTAGTTTCTAGTGATATGAATATAAATAACAAAATAGTTGCTACTTTCATGGAGTTGTAAAGCACTTTGCAAACCATAGGTGCTATATGAATGCCAGCAACTGTTATAACATGGCTGAATAAGCAAATGCTTTCCCACAAATTGAGAATTTCAAGCACAAAGTGATAACTTTCTCAAAAAACCTCTGTGACTTATAAATGTACCACAGACAGTTGGGTCTGATTTTTGTTCTCGACCTTACAGATCATGACATGGCTTCTGGAGATGGTAATGCCGTCGGAGAACAATTTGCGAAAAACAATGCAGCTCACCCTCCGGTAACGAAATGGCTAAAGCCTCGCTGATATTGGGTGTGATTTGATGGGACAGCCAAATGAGTACTCCCCTTGAAGATTGTTCAATGCACAGTCACACATTTCAAGAGCTATCTGGCTTATCCAATAGGAAAACCTAACTCCTGAAGACCTATTGTGATCCAGTGTGCCTCCAGTGGGGGTGGGGGTGGGTGGGGGTGGAGAAAGATTACTTACATTCTGTAAAATGCATATGGCTGGACACTTTTAGATATTTGTCTTGCTAAGTATTTGGACACTAGACATATTCTAGATCTGATAGATATATAGCAATAATGAAGAACTAAAAGGAAAGATATCAATGCCAGTGTTCAGGTGTGGCAGCCAAAGAAAAGATGTGGAGAGCTAAAACTCCCAGCCTGTCCTTTGATTGGGATGGATACTGATACCAAAAGCCTAATAGTGAGGGATGGGGAGACTGGGAAGGGGTGGGATCAGACAGCAAATATCATATGCCAATGTGTGTTCTTGTGATGCCTTTTAATTCAATGTAGTGATTGTAATTGGATTGAGTGCTTTCTTTCACACTGAGAGAAACAAAAGGAAATCTAAATGAGAAAACTCAATGAAAATAAGTGAGATGGATGTCTGCTGCCCATATGAAATTGTGTAGATGTGGGTAACATTGGAGCACATTTTAAAGGACTGTTTATGTTATCTACAGACTCAGATGGCTTATGGAAGGATTCTAGGACAGAGGGGAGAAACAGCTTTAGAAATGATTTTAAAGAACTAGTTTCCACCTCAGAGGCAGGAAATGGAGACATTTTTGTTAGTTTAGGGGGAAAGGGTAAATATTTATATATTTTTTTATAAAGATACATGTTACTATGATTCACCTTGTATGCCCATATTTATCCCTCTCTTGAGGAGGTGATCATGGCATGGATTATGTGCAGAGGATGGTAGTGGGAGACTTGAGAGAGCTGCCTAAAGGCGGCTTTAACTTTCCAAATATGAGTAGCCTGCTGGCTAGATGGCAGTTATAATAATAGAAGTCATAAGCATAAGTGGAACCTCGAATACTTCAGCCACATGGCAATTAATTTTTGTTAGATTTCCCCAGAAAATGTACTGTTACTGAAATGTCATTCAAATTCAAAACTGCAAATGACTCCTTGAGCAAGGCTGCAAAAGGAAGGCTGATTTTAAGCTGGTAACTAGCTAATGTGCTGACTTTTTGATTTTGAGGGATTTGATGCCTGTTTTTTAAACCTGGAAAATTGGGATGTATGGTGGAAATTGGGGTACAATTATAATGATCCTAGCATAAGCAGCACCGCTATATGAGATGCTGGCCAGGAATATTTGCAAGGTATTTTATTTGAAGTTAAGAATTGAGCTATTATTGTTGTTGTTGTTGTTGTTATTATTATTATTTAAAAATGATTTTACTATTTACATAGATCTTAGGCTCTAAATTTATGCCAGAGTTGTGAATGAGAGATGGGGTCTTTGAATGTAAACCTAATAAGCTGTTTGATTTTTGTTTTTAAAAGGACATGTTTATTATTGTTCAATAAAAAAAAACTGCTATTATTGTGGGTCTGCTATTGATTTAGTATTGTTCTACTCAACCCAGCCCTCTCACATCTCATCAGGACTATTACAATATTAAAATGACCCGATAGGTCTCTTATCCAGCCACCACAAAGCTCCTAAATTAATGTTCCTGAAATATAGGTCACACTATATCACTCTCCTATTTAATAATTTTCATTGACTCTTTCCCAGCAGGCTAAAATAGAAATGTCTCTGTTTGGCATTTATAAAGACTTTGACAATCTATCTTTAGCCAAGCCTTCCTTGTCTTGTCTACATCCCAGCCAAGCCAATGAGTCCGGTATCTCTTGTCCCCTCTGCCCTGAAGGCTCAGTGTAGCTACCACCTCCTAAAAGCTTTCCTGAGCCTCCTAATTGTTAATGTTCTCCCTCTCATGGAATCACTTGCTGTATATATTCACTCCCCTCATTCCAATAATTTGTTCCAATCACCATGAAGGCACAATGAAGCAGGCACTGGTGGATCACTTAGAGCTTGGTCAGACATTGAAGACGCCAAGGTCATCCACCGCATCCTGGGCCATTGTCAGTTGTCCTGACTTTTGTCTTGCCACTGGACTTTGATGCCTCTGGAAGAGAGAGGAGGCTGCCGCCTTTGTGCGGCTCTGCCCTACTTAAATCCAATTCACACACAAGTCAAGACATCACCTTATGATGTCATTGGTTCTCTTAGAAAACAAAGGACCAACTACAACAGCAACAACAACGTTGTTCCTATTTGGACAGTCTTAGTTTCCCTCTAGCTTCATCAGATGACCTGATAATTAGAAAGTAGATTCCTCATCGACTTGCCTGCTTAAGAAGAATCTCTTTCTCCTTAATAAGTCAGCTCAGGACTTGAGCAGCATCTCTAGTTCCTTCTCACAGCCACTCCCTGGGATGTAAATAGGTCCTGTTAGCCCCAGGGAAGGGATAGGGAAGGAGACAACACTCAGAGATGAATCCCACTTACCTCCATATAGGTTTTCCTTTCTCTACCATAGATCAGCAGCTAGGCATGTTTGGGATGGCTACAGCTCCCTTCAATACTGCCAATACTGCTCCTCAATTTTTAGTGGGTATTTGTTTTCCCTAGTCCTGAAGGGTTAGATGGGATCCCTTCTCTTTCGATCACGTGAAACAATCAATCAGTCAATAATCATTTAAGTGGTTACTAAATGCCAGGCACTATACTAAGTGCTGGGGATATAAGCACAAAAACATTGTCCCTACCTACATATAGACAAGATACATACCTTTATAAATGGGAGGTGATGTCAGAGAGAAGGCAGTAGTGGTGGGAGGGACCAGGAAAAGCCTTTTGAAGATGCTAGTATTTGAGTTGAGTCTTGAAGGGGGCCTGGGAGTCCAGGAGGCAAAGGAGAGAAGGGAGAACAATCTAGACATGGTGGGGGAGGGGCAGAGGGAGGGCATGTTTGGTTTATTTTTCAGCATTTAAAAAAATAACTGAGGGAAATGGTAAAAAATAAACCAATATTCAAAGACATAGCACAGAGGCAGCGTGGACTCATGGTAGGATGTTGGTCCTGGAGTCAGGAAGACTGATTCAAATCTCACTGAGCCAAGTTACTTCATCTCTATGTTTCCTTACCGATAGAATAAGGGAATTGGATTTGATGACATCTAAGGTCTCTTCCAGCTCTGTCTCTGATTACGGATCTGGAAGGATCTTTAAAGGTCACTGAGGGAGGCCATATAGGTGGTGAGAGGCAGAATCGGTATTTGGACCCATTTCCTCTGACCTGTTATAAAAAAAATCTAGCACCCTTTTCGGCTGTGCTGCACTGAACTGATAAGCTTACTAAGTGCCACCATCTTATAGGAATGAATGTGTGTGTGTGTGTGTGTGTGTGTGTGTGTGTGTGTGCAATGCAATGAGACATTGATGCAATTTAGACCCTCGTTAGCATTCTTGACCCCTTTGTGTATTCAGATCAGCAGCCTAAACATAGTTGGAATATAAAGGGCATTGGGTGCAGGTAGGTGGCACAGTAGATGGAGCACTGGCCCTGGAGTCAGGACTATGGGACCCTGGGCAAGTCACTTAAACCTGATTGCCTCCAAAAAACAAAGACAAAAGAAAAAGCATTGGATTTGGAGTGCAAAAGACCTGATCCTGCTGCTTATTATCTGTGACCTTGGGCAAGTCCCTTCACCTCTCTTTCTTAGCCTTAATTTGCTCATTAGTAAAATGGAGATATACCTGTCTTTAGTTATATAACAGGTTTGTGTTGTTGTGAGAATAAAATAAATATATATATATAAATAAATATATATATATAAAATAAAATAAAATATGCAAAATGTTTTGTAATAAATACTTTTTGTTACATAACAAATACTTTAACATGTAGGTAATAAATATTTTAACAAGTTTTTTTCCCACATTGACATTTCTATTAACACCCATAGTTTTAAGAAATTATTTTTTTATGTTTTACATGATTGCACATGTATAACCTGTAACAGATTGCTTCCCATCTCAGGGAGGAGGCAGGAGAGGGAGGGATAGAATTTGGAACTCAAAACTTAAAAAAACAACAAATGCTAAAAATTGTTTTAATGTGAAATTGGGGAGAATAAAATATTAAACATAAATGGATGTTCACTTGACTTGAAAAAAATTATTATTAAAAAAATAGACAAAAATGTTTTGTGGAAGCAGTGTAATAGTTAATCAGATGATCTTTCGAAATAGTTAAACCACACCAAATATGAATTCCTGTTATGTAAAAAAAAAAAAAGGTGGGTGGGAGCAGGGAAGAGAGGGCCTTAAAAAAAAAACCTATGGATTAGATGGGTGAGGCTTTGTTAGTAGGATACATTGTCAATGGAATAGAGTGTCAAGAGGTTTACACTCTTACTTTTACCAGTTATCACTAATGTACATTTCAGCTCTTGCATCACCTACCATCCACTTCACACATGCCCAACAATAAACCAGGACAAGCTCGTGCCACTTTGTCCATGAGGAGGTTGAGCCTGTTGAATCCGAACGGTTGGATCTGTTTATTAACCAGCTACCACTTGCAAGGCACTGTCCTAGGTGCTGGGATACAAATACAATGATAGGAATGTTACAGGGATACAAATCCCTACTCACAAAGAGCTTACATTTGAATGGGGAAGAAAACAAGGACACATTATAGTATAAGTATATACAGAATAAACCTAAGAAGAAAAGATACATAGTAGTTAATATAGTTTATTATATACTAATGCATATATAGTGGTATAACATATACCATATACACATAGAACATACTGTAATATAGTAGCATAAACACAGTAGTTAATCTAGTAGAATATATAGTAACACATATATAGTAACATAACGCATTTGGTATATTATTAGAATGTACACCATAGTAGTTAGAGAGAGAGAACACTAGGAGATGGGCAGTTCTGGAAAGGTTTCAGTCAGAAAGTAGAGCTTGAATGGCACTTTGGAGGAAGAGAGATTCTTTGAAGTGGAAGAGGAAGAAGGGCATTGTGAACATAGAGGACAGCCTGTACAAAGGCACGGATGAAGGAGAAGGGGTGTTCTGTGTGAGGATCAGAGAGAATGCCAGTTTGGCTGAATTACAGAAGGAGTAAAGTCTAGAGAGGCTAGAAAGAGAAAAGGCTTTAAAAGCTAAACAGATGAGTTTATATTTTATTCTAGAGGCAATTAGAAGTCAATAGGACTTATTCAATAGGGGAATGACATGGTCAGATCTTTGGATCTTAAGGAAAGTATAAATGGTAGCTATTTTATTATTAGCTATCTAATGGTCAAGGTTAGGTGTCTTTTGACATGAACCTCTACTTCATTTTTTGGGTCTAACTGACATCTAAGCCTAAGGTCCTCTCTGCCATGGCCTTGGATAATTCTACCTTGAAAGCTGGGACTGAAGATTTTCAGCACTGAGATGACCAGGTCTGTGGGTCAGGAAGATTATTCTGGCTGTGATGTGATATGATGGATGAATGAGGGTGGGGGTAGGGCAGGGCAGAGAGGAGAGGTTCTTTTCACCTCATTGTTACAAATACTTTTTACATATGTATATCTATTATAATATATATAAATATATATTAATCTGGTATAACACATGACCTTTTTACAGATTTGCATTCATATGCTACATATATGTATTTATTACTTATTATCCATGTATGTATATATCTATATACACATATACATATTGTGTGTGTGTATACATATATATGTATACTGATGCATGAATTCTATAGATTGTGTACCAAACTATATATCATGGTCTAATAAATGCCCATTCTTTATCTGCTTTTTTTTCCCATTCAAATAGTTAAACTAAAGTCTTTTGAGTGATTATGGACCTCATCCGGGAGATGCTGCAATGTTCCTAGGCTTGATGCAATGAGCACAATGTCATTTGCTAACAAAGTTACTGTCAAGTATGTAAGGATTGCAGGTGATTTCATTGACACAGTAAGAAACAAATAATCTCAATCAGGGCTAAAAAAAGATTGGTCATCAAGGTTGTGGGTATGAATGCAAGTCTGAGAACAGGTCACTTGTCATACCAGATGAATACCATTTCCTTTTTGAATGGGTAACTCTACAGGGGTAGATAAGGGGAATGCTATCAACACACTAGAGCTGGATTTTCACAAAGTATTGGAAAATTTTTTCCATCCTTATGGACAACATAGAGAGATGTAGGCTAGAAGATAGTACATTTAGGAACTTTCATGGCTTCTTTGAATAACTATGAATGGGACTCACTTGACTAATTTTAAACAGTATAAATAAAAGTCCTATGAATTACTTAGATTTTTAAGTGTTGAGGGAGCCACATTCTATCATTTTTTAAAAAAGAACGTTGACATCTGGACCAAGGCTATTTTGCTTGCTTTTGTACATTGTCCAACAGAAAACTGTATGCTTGAGGGCATGAGGTTAATCAGACTCCTTTGCACTTGAAGTCAAATACTGAGGATTTTCCATTGCTTCTTTCTCAAGATTCCATAGGGGTACCTGGAAGACGCCAGCCAGAGCTGACATTGCATGGGACCACCTTCCCCTTTCCCGGTTGCAGGCTATCGCAGGGCCTACCTCAATGTTTTTTTTTTTCTAATACTCCCTTCCCCCATTCCCTTCCTTGCCACTTACTGCCCAAACACAACCCCATCTCCACCTAGAACCTCCAGTCCACTTTAACCCTTGGGTCTATTCCTCCTTCAAAATTGTGGTGGGCTGTTCCCCTCCAGGATTCTGGCCCTGTGTAGCAAACACCCTGCTTTGCCATCCACTCTATTGATACACCTTAATTACATCTGGGCTTTGTCGTTTACCCTGCAACTGAACTTTCCTCTTCATATTGTCTAACTCAAATAAAGTGTGAGCTCTTTGAGAGTAGGGGCTGTCTTCTTTTTCTATTTTTATCCCCAGTGATCAACACAGCGCTTGGCATAGAGTAAGTGCTTAATCAATTCATTTTTATTTATTCATTCATTCATCCCATTAAATATAGGTGATAGAACTATCAAAACCAAGGTTTCTTTATTTAGGCAATGTCTTAAGAGCATAGACTTTTATGTTCATAGTGTAACCCAAGTCCCGAAACCTATAGGGGTTCTCTCCTCATTAGTGGAAATCAATGCCCTGCACCTGCATAAAGGTTGGGACAGAGCTGGCAAGAGTGAGAGTCTCTAATTGTCTTTAATCTCTGACTTCCAATAAAATATTATTTTTAAAACTATGTCTTACACGATTGAACATATGTAACCCATATCAAATTGCTTACCACCTTAGGGAGGGAGAAAATCTGGAACTCAAAATAAAAAAATGAATTTTAAAAATTGTCTTTACATGTAATTGGGAAAAAAAATAAATTATTCAATCTCTGGTTTCCAGCTTCAAGAAACAAAGTAGATGATACCAAAGCCCTCTTGAGATTGCTGAAGGGAGCACGAGCTTCTAGAAAGAAGCCAACTTGAGAGGAGCTGGCAATCTCCATAATGTCCCTATCTTTAGCTACACAAGGGACTTCAGGAAATTTTTCCTTGCATGAGATCTAAGACTCTGTTTCATGGTTGAGCTGAATTTATCTTTCTCCTAATGGGAGAGCTCCCTCACTCTGTATTGTCTGGTATATATTCTCCTATGTATACTTCCTCTGATTTCTGCTTTGCTGTCAACTTGGATAAGTGGGCATCTTTTCTACTTATTTTTTGTGTTCATTGTGGAACTGATATTTAGTGGGAAAGAAGTCAAGACTTGGATATAAAGCTTATGGTCCTTCTTCCCTCCAATTAATGAACAGTGATCAGTTTGAAATTGAAATTGAAATAGAAAACCATACCCCCTAGACTACTATTTAAGAGAGCAGGTAGATATAACTCTAGCCCAATTCCCATTCTCTCCAAGGAGAGCAGAGTGGTCAGGCTTTTGGACTCTCATGCTTCCCCTCCTGGCAGGAATTCAAGTCTTCCTTGGAGAAGGGTGGGAGGAGAAGAGGTTAGAGCTGTCTATCCTTCCTCCCTTTGAGTCACATAGTGATAATCTTGTGATGCAGATGGGAGGGATTCCCTCACTACAGTAGTTTCAAGATCCTTTCTCTGTACAAATAATATACTACATGCCTGTGTATCTAGTTCAAAATGGCATAAGGAACTAGCTTGCATCTAAGTCCCTTCTAATTCTAAGTTTTTTCTAAATCTGTATAAATGCAAATTATATTTCTAAAAATAAATGAAGACATTTAACTTCATAGCAAATGTCAGGAGGGCTGTTAAGGTATTAAAACAAACCACACCATGTTTTCCGAACGAATCTCTGGCTTATCTTACTGTGTAAATACAAATTATTTGAGGCCTTTTAAAGTCTCCATAAAGGTTTATGTGCTTAAGTACACATCTTACATCAAAATATACTTTGAATATCCATTTTCAGACTCACTATCTGTTTCAATGGATGGTTTAGATCTCTAGTGTTATGAAAGCATTTCCTGACACCTGTGAAGTTGGTAAATATTTCCTGTTTTTGTTGTGTCTGCAGAAAACAGGAATTAACCAGTTGGAAGTGATTATCTAGCCAACTGCAGGACTGATAGACATCTCCTTAGTTCCTGGCATAAGATTTCTAGTTTCCTAATATCTGTCAAACTTTCTTTTACATTTTAAGGTCAAAGAATTCTGCTTTCTTAAGCTGACAGATAATTAAGATGCAAAAAAAGGAAACTGGATTTTCAATCAAAACATAGTTAGGACACAAGGCACCAAATAAATCATACATATCTTCAAAATCTCCGCTCATATCCAACTTTAAATCTTCAGTGGCAAAACAAAACCATTCAGAAGGACAAAATAAAGCACATCATATTACAGAAACCACTATATATACACAGGTGTCAGTCTTCACGTTTCTATTGCCATGTTTCTGATGATCTTCCAAGGAAATAAAAGGCAATACTATTTATTATATTTCAGAAGAATTGTTCACATCAGTCCATGACTTGAAAAAGTGATGATTTATCTTTTCTTTCTTTTTTCTTTTTCTTTCTACATCCCTTCCCTCCCCTTCCTTCCTCCTTCCCCCCTCTCCCTCTCTTTCTTTCCCTCCTTCCCTCCCTCTCTCCTCTTTCTTTCTTTTGACTGAATCTTACAATCTCACTCAGATTGAAAAGGCAATGGTTGTTCATGGGTCCCCACTTCACCACCTATCAGTGCAGATGCTCTGTTATGACCTGGGCCATCCTGCTCCTCCTTAGGCTGTCTGGTGCACCCTGCCATCCCAAGTGCTTACTATAATGGTGCTGAACTTAGTGCAGGCACCCAACTGACTTTAGCCGTACTGCAGCTAAGAATTTCTGAGCCCAAGTAATCCATCAGCCTCAGCCTCCCCAGCAGCAGAGATTTCAGTTATTCATCACATGCCTGGCAGGTTCTGATATATTTTAAATATTTTACTTATTGTTTTAAAAATGAATGGGTAATTAGACAAATGAAAACGGGTTCACTTATTTTCCCCTGCAAAACCAAAGATGTCTATAAAACACAGACTGAATGCTTTAACTCAATCCAATGAATATCACTTGAAAACCCCATAATTCTGCAGGAGTACCACCTATTTTTAAAGAAGAAATAATAGAATTCTATTTAAATCCCCAAACAATATTTGTGTGCTCCTGGAAAAAAAAGGATACAATGCTAGAAGGGAATGCAAGTGAGCCCTCCAGATGTGTCAGTCACACTTCCCTGCCTGCTATTTTTAGTTTTCTATTCCTGCTTTTTATTTTGGGCTTTGGCTGGCTTCCTTGGGAGCTTCCCCTCATACCTTTCTTATATAATGTGTTAAAGGCTTTTCCCTCCTCAAAGGAAATTCAAGGAATGTCGGCAAGTTTCAGGAACTCAGGCTTGCCTTGGCATCAGTGGAGTTCTTGGTTTGATAATAACTTAGGAAATCAACAGTCATGGTTAACTTTCTAGCTTTTTAACTCTGAAAGGCTACAAAAAGGAACTGAACATAGCAACAATACAGGTTTGAAATTTAGCTTGTGAAGGGATGTTTCCCTCCATTTCCCCAACCTAAGACTAACAGAAATGAAAATATGGAGAGCGAGTTTCGTGTTTGTAAAATAGCTAGCTTTAGAAAATTCCATAAAAGCTGATGTCAGTAAATACAAACAGATAAACAAAAAACCAATATGAAAGTATAGTCCAGTTCCAGCATTTGTAGGCTATATTCTACAGGCAGAATTTTGTAATATTTATTGAAAATTCACTGTGTACAAAGCATAGTAGGAGGCATCATGGGTAGTTACAAGGTAATAGACCTTGCTTTTATGAAGTCTGTGTACTTCTTTCTCTTCAGTTGTCTGTAAGGTGCTTGATTCTTCTTCGGAAGCTAAGGCCACGTTGGGGTGAACTCTCACTTCATCAGGCGATTAGCACCACTACAAACAAGTCTCTCCTCATC
This sequence comes from Vombatus ursinus, assembly GCF_900497805.2. Classification (NCBI taxonomy): domain Eukaryota; kingdom Metazoa; phylum Chordata; class Mammalia; order Diprotodontia; family Vombatidae; genus Vombatus; species Vombatus ursinus. Next base: position 22,351,801 of record NW_020954550.1, read on the forward strand.
CTTCTGCTGAAATGGCCACCTCCAAGCTTGCTTGCATTTACTCTGCCCTCACCCTTCACGACAATGAGGTTACAGTCATGGAGGATAAAATCAATGCCCTTATTAAAACAGCAAGTGTAAATGTTGAACCATTCTGTCCTGGATTATTTGCAAAGGCCCTGTTTAATGTCAACATTGCAAATCTCATCTGCAATGTGGGAGTTGGTAGACCTGCCCCAGCCGCTGGTGGTGCTGCCCCTGCTGGAGGGGCGGCTCCTGATAGCACAGCTGCCCCAGCTGAGGAGAAGAAAGAGGAAGCAAAAAAAAGAAGAATCCAGGAATCCAATGATAACGTGGACTTTGGTCTGTTTGACTAAAAAGTTTTTGTAACATTAAATAAAAAGCTTAACAAAAAAAAAGAGTCTATATACTCCAAGTTGATATAAAATGAAAAGAAATATAATGAAAACATAAATTTGTATATAACTGCATTAATCTCTTTTAAATGCCATTTTGAATAGCTTCATCCCTTGCCTAAAAACCTTCGGTGGCTCCCCATTGCCTACAGCATACAATTTAAATTCCTTAGCTTGACATTTAACATTTTGCATAATCTGGCTCTTCTCCATCTTGTTCTCCAAAACAAACTACCCCTTCAGCCAGATGCTTGGATTCACTAAATCCAGAATGGTCTGTCTCTTCACTCATACTATTTGCTCTACATAGAATGCAGTTTCTTTCTCTCCACTAGATCCTACCCCTCCAACATCCTCTCTATTTATTTAATATTTTAGCTTTCTCCTTTTATCCCCCCAGGACCACCTCCTTTATAAAACCTTCGCCAGTCACCATAGTCCTCAGTAGGGGTGACTTTGGTTTTCAGTAATAGCCAGACATCAATCAAGCCTGATATATAAGGTGAGTGATCAAGCTGGATGCAATTTTTTATAATAATACTGATGTGAAACTTACTAAAGTGTTGAGCATGACTTTCTTGTGAAGCTCATAGACTGACTCTACCGTGGTGTGAAAATAAACTAGGACAAAGTAAAATAATTAAATTTATTGACTTATACAACAAACCTTCCAATCAATTGCATCTTTAAAAAATTTATGTGATACATCTGTCTTTTGTTGCAATAACTTGGTTTATATTATTTGGTATTAAGTACACAAGATTTTAACATATTCTTTCACTCTTCATCATAAAAGCACACTTTAATCACATTGGATATTTAGCACATCTTTGAAGTCAAGTCAACAAAAATGTATTCAATACCAACTATGTGCTAGGCAATGTGCTAAGTGTTAGAGACAGAAGGAAAGGTAAAAATAGTCTATATTCTCAAAGAGTTCACAGTCTAATGGGAGAAAGAACATGCAAACAATTATGTACAAACAAGATATATAAAGGATAAATAGGAGATAATCTCAGAGGGAAAGCACTAGAACTAAGGGGGTTGAGGAAAGACTTCTTGGAGAAGGTGGAATTTTTGCTGGGACTTGAAAGAAGCCAAGGAAACCAGGTAGCAAAAGGTGGGGAAGGAGAGCATTCCAGCCAGAAAACACGTGGAGTCAAGAGATGGAGTGTATTGTGTGACAGACAGCAAGGAAGTAAATGTCACTGGCTCATAGAGTATTTGGAGGGGAATAGAGTATAAGAAGACTGGAAAGGTAGGAAGGATCCAAGTTATGTATGGATTTGAAAGCCAGAGAGAAGATTTTATATTTGGCCTTGGAGGTAAAAGGGAGCCAATGGAGTTTATTGACTAGGAAAGCGACGTGTTCAGACTTGTACTTTGGGAAAATCACTTGAATAGTTAAGTAGAAGGTGTACTGGAGTGGTGAGAGATTTGAGGCAGGGAGATCATCCAGCAGCCTACTGCAATAGCACAGATAATAAGGTGATGAGGGCCTGCACTAGGGTGGTGGTAGCATCAGAGGAGAGAACGGGGCCTAATCAAGAGATGCTACAAACAACAGGCTTTGGTAACAGACTAGATAGCGGAGTCGAGAACGAGGGAAGAGTAGAGTATGACATCTAGGTTGTTAGCCTAGGTGACTGACAGGAGAGTGGTGCTGTCCATAGTAATAAGGGAGTTAGGATGAAGGGAGAGTTAGGGAGAAAAGATAATGAATTCAGTTTTGAAGATGGTGAGCTTAAGATGTCTATAGGACATCCAGTTTGAGATATCCAATAGGCAATTGGAAATACAAGACTGAGGGTAAAGAGGAAGGTTATGGATGGATAAATAGAACTGCAAATCATGAAAATAGAGACAGTAAGTGAATCCAAGAGAGCTAATGAGATCACCAAGTGTCTTGTCCCCAAGGATCTTATATTTTGCTATAAGGGGAAGTGCATGTACAGAAATAAGTAAATATAGAACATATACAAAGTAATTGGAGGGAAGGTGATAAACAGGGGGGATCAGGAAAGACCTTGTATAAAGGTAGCACTTGAGCTGAGCCTTAAATGGAGCTAGGGATCTCCAGACATTATCTCCCTTTAAATTGCTTCTTTTATCCCTCCCTCTTTCCTTCCCTCCCTGTGTGCCTTCTTTCTTTCCTCACTCCCTCTCTTCTTCCTTCTTTCCTGCCTCCTTCCTTCCTCCCTTCTTTTTTCCTTTCCTTCCTGTAGACCCCTGGTAGTTGCTGAGACCCTTTCAGGGGGTACATGAGGTCAAAACAATTTTCATGATAACACTAAGACATTATTTGCTTACTAAAATACTCCTCCCTTTTCTAACTAAATATCTGTGTGAGGCTGGATTTCCTTTATATACGTCAACTAAAATAACACATCACAACAGATTGAATGCAGAAGCAGGTATGAGAACCAGCTGCCTTCTATTAAGCCAGATATTAAAGGGATTTACAAAAAATATGTAAAATCATGTCACTCCTCACTATATTTTTTCTTTGGAAATGTTATTTTTTGTTTAAAAAAGTTATTTGTATTAACATGTTATAGGCTTATTAATGTTATTTTAAACTGTCAATAAATACATATTTTAAAAGGTTATTTAAAATGTCTAATATTGTAAATATCTTTATAATCCACAAAATGAAAGCTTTTCGTGTTCCTCAACAATTTTTAAGGGTTTAAAGGGATCCTGTCACTAAAATGTTTGAGAACCTTTGTCCTAAGTAATACATCCCTAGCATGGAATTATTTTAAGGGATTCACAAAAGAAATAATCCTCATCAGTGAATGTGACTTTTGAAAATGAGAACAAATTTCGTGGGAACCACTGTCCTTTAGCGTTCAGACACCTTCCCTGGCTCTTCTGATATTCAGTAAGTAGGATGAGAATAAGGCCTGAACTGACAAAAAGAAGTCCTGTTGAGGAAATTCCCTCTAGCAATGTGCTGGTGCATGCTCTTTGTTGATAATCTCCAATTGATTGTGTGTGTGTGTGTGTGTGTGTATGTATGCGTAAGCTTGCTCGTAACTAGTTGTTTGCATGTTATCTCTCCCTTTTAGACTGTGAGCTCCTTGAGAGCAGAGGCTGCCTTTTGCCTTTCTTTTATCTCTGGACAAACAACAACAACAGCAGCATGTAAGGCAGTGCCTGACACATAGTAGGCACTTAATAAATGACTACTGACTGACTGACTTTGCAACATATAGTCTTAGAGAGTTGCCGAGAGCACCAAGATGTTGTGACTTGCCCAAGGTCACACAGCCAGTATATGTTAGAAATGGGTTTGAACCTAGGTCTTCCTGGCTACACAGTCTCTATGCCACACTGCCTCTCAGTTAGTAATAAACATGTATTTTAACAGACTGAGCTAAGAACTTAATTAAAATGAAATCTATGTCCAAGATGTATCTCCCAGTAGAATGAAAACTCCCTGAGATCAGGGATTGTTTCATTTTTGTCTTCTTATCTTTTGTACTTAGCACTGTCTGACACAGTGTAATTGAGTTGTATTTAGTCATTTCTATGACCCCATTTGGGGTTTTCTTGGCTAAGATACTGGAGGGGTTTGCCATTTCCTTCTTCAGCTCATTTTACAGATGAGGAAACTGAGGCAAATAGGTCTGTGACTAAGTGACTAAGTGACTAAGTCACTTGGTCAGGATCACACAGCTAGTAAGTGTCTGAGGTCAGATTTGAATTCAGGAAAATAAGTCTTCCTGACTCCAGGCCCAGAGCTCATCCGCCGTGCCACCTAGCTGTCCTTAAAGTGAAATATAAATGGTTAATTCTTATATTTTGAGATTGAGTCACTGCAGCTAAAGTAGGATATGGAATAATATAAGGGAGGACTTAGCCTTCATCTTTATATGTCTAGCATTCAGCACAGTGCCTGACACATAGTAAGAACGTAATAAAAGTTAGTGAAAATGGAATGAATGTTGATTCACTGGTGGGATATTCGCTTTTTCATATATGTTTTTGGGGTATTCATTTGTGTCTTCCTTTTAGAATTAAACACCTGATGCTTGATAAGTTGGGATATGCTTGTTATACTGTGGGAGTTTATTTTTATGAATTAAAAACCTGTTTGTTTTTCTGCAAAAGCAGAGCATATCCTCCTTTCACATAAACAATGTGACATGCCTGTGGAAATCAGCCAAAGTTTTCTATGAATAGAACATAAAGTAGAGAAGGAACTGGAAATACTTAGGAGTCACCTGGTAATGTTAGTTACTTGATCCTCACAAGAGAGATGATTTCCCTGCTCTATAGTGATATTTCCTTTTTTCTGAAGCATTCGGGTTAAGTGACTTACCCAGGGTCACATAGCTACTAAGTGTCGAAGGCTCGATTTGAACTCAGGTCCTCCTGACTCCAGCGCTGATGTTCTATCTGCTGTACCACCTCCAACGCGGTATTTCATGGATTCTGTCCTTCCCGACCTCACTACACATACTCAGAGGATAGATTCTTTGGAATATCACCTTCCTGGGTAAGATAAGGTGTTATTCTTCATGTATGATGATGATGCTACTAGCAGACAAAGATGATGCTTCTAATATACACAGATATGCTGGAGCCAACTTGAAACTGGCTCATAAGAGCTGGTTGTTAACTTTCCTGCATGTACCTTTATACCTCAGAAGTGGCAAATACTACAAATCAGCGCTTAACTTACTCTGTTGACTGTTTAGACTTAAGAAAGTGATGGAGAAAATGTGAATAGTGATGATTCAACTTAAAAAGGTACTGGGTTTACCTTTCTCTCCCTCCTTCCCATTGCTTCTCATTGGACACCAGCGTACTCCTGCTGACACACCATAGTTAAGGTACTTAGATTCCATTTCCAGGTATGGGGGTAGCTGTACACTGATCACCTCACTTGTTCTGGTTACTTAAATATTTAGATGGATCTATGAATTCATTGATGTTCCACCTACATATTGAAACTTTTATGACATTATTGGCATTGAGCTTGTGGTCCCCTAAAACCCTCAGATCTTTCTCATGGGAACTGTTGTCTAGTCATACCTTACCTATGTTTGTCTAGTCACTATGCTTGTCTAGTCACACCTACCCCTGTTTGAGTAGCTGATTTTTGGACTCTTAAGTATAAGACTTTATGTTATCGTAATTAAATTTGTTCCATTATTCTAGTGTGTCAAGACCATATTATGTCCTGATTCTGTATTTCAATGTTTCTATCCCTTTCATGTCATCCCATCCACAACTATAGGTATACAAATAGCCTGGGCTTGGTGTGCCAGCTCATTTCATCTCCTCCATACTCTATGCCCACCTATGCCCATGAATTTGGTGTGTCATCCATACATTCATTTCAATCACTGATAAAAATGTTGGTCATACAAAGGCTAACAACAGGGCACATTGATTAAAAAAAGTCTTCAAGTTGGCATAGATTCATTAAGCACTAGAATATCATCTATCTAGCTATGCATGTATCTATATTCTATGTTATATCTAAATAATGTTATTTAGATATAGAAGAAACTTAGAACCAATCTAGTCCCTTTTCAGATGACAGAATCTTGATACTTGGAATTCTGAATCTTCCTAGAAATATCTCTTAAATTAACTCTAGGTTGAAAGCTGGAAAGGACCACCGCCCCTCTCATTTTACATGTGAGGAAACAAGCTGAGAGAGATTCCTGCTTGTCCATGGTCACAGAGCTAGAAAGTATCAGAGGCAGGATTTGAACTCGGATATTCCTTGACTCCTAAGTCCTGGGTCTCTCTATCATGTCACTTAGCTGGTTCACTTTGAAGGACCGTTATCAAGACAAGGGATCAGACTTGCTCTACTTGTCCCCAGGGGGCAGAACTTAGAGCAATAGGTGGAAGCTGTGGACAATAAGATTTGGACTCTTCCACTTTTGGACAGGGGAATGGACTGTGGTAGGAGGTAGTGAGCTCCCTGACATCAGAAGTGTTCTAGCAGAAGCTGGATGCTCACTTGTTGGAAATGTCTAATGGGAGATTCATATTCAGGTACTGATCAGACCAGATGATCTCTTAGGTTCTTTCCAACTTTGAGATTCTGTGATTTGGGGAAACCTAAAAACCTTTAAGACACATAGCTATAGTGTAGTCAGTGAAGAGAGTGAAACTAATTGACTGACATGAGGACTGAACTCCCAGAAATAATATTCTTAGCAGCACTAACTGGGTAGCTAGGTGACACAGTGGCTAGAGGGCTGGGCCTCATTTTCCTGAGTTCAAATTGGGCCTCAGACACTTACTAGCTATGTGACCCTGGGCAAGTCACTTAATCTGTTTGCCTCAGTTTTCTCATCTATAAAATGAGCTGGAGAAGGAAATGCCAAACCACTTCATTATCTTTGCCAAAGAAAAAAAACTGGTGCAGTTAGGTGGCACAGTGAATAGAGCTCAGGCCTTGGAGTCAGGAGGACCTGAGTTCAAATCCGGCCTCAGACACATAACACTTACTAGCTGTGTGACCCTTGACAAGTCACTTAACCACAATTGCCTCATCAAAAAAAAAAAAAAAAACAAAACCCAAAACCCAAATGGGGTTGTGAAGAGTTAGATACAACTGAAAAAGGACTGAACAACAGCTAGAAAGGGTCATGCTTTAAGGCACATCTTTCTGATGATTGCTTCATAGCAAGGCCTAGAGGGTACAGGCCTTAGCTAATTCTCAGTGACAAAAAAAGTCTTTCTTCTGTGCTCAGCATTTATGAGATTTAGAGCTGGAAGAAAACATAGTCTACCCCCTCATTTTACAAATGAGGAAACCATGGCAGAGGGAGATGAAGAGGTTTGTTCAAACTCATATTGATGGTAAATAGCAGAACCAGGCCTTCTGACTAGTAATTCAATATTCTCTGACATAGTCTGTCACTGTCTGCACATACCATGAAGCTACAGCCAGCAGTCAACAAATAAAGAATTTATTATATGATAGCAGTAGTATTAGATTGTGAGTTCCCTGAGAACAAGCTCTACAAAGACCTTTGTCTTTGTATCTCCAACACCTGATGACACAGTGCAGGTGTGCATCATCAACGCTATATTTTGAAATGAGCAGCAAAGATCATACAACGAGTCTGTATTTACATTGAACAGCTTGTCTATAGATGAAGAAAGAATCACAATATCCTTCCAAGTTCTTGACATTTTCTTTTTTGGAAGCAATCTGGGTTAAGTGACTTGCCCAGGGTCACACAGATAGTAAGTATCTGAGGCCAGATTTGAGCTCAGGTCTTTCTGATTCTAGGGCCAGTGCTCTGTCTACTTCACCACTTAACTGCCCTATTTTCATTTTTTTAAGAACCCATGGGGCTTACTCCCCAAAGAACAAAAGTAAGAGAAGAATAAATGGTAAAATCTGGATTTGACATGACATGTACTGTATGTTTTTTGTGCTCAGACAGCCTGCTTCCTGCTGACAGAGGACATATGTGATATATATGAGCATCCACTGGGGCTCTTTCCAGATTCACTACCACAGTTATCTACAATGGTCCAGCTCTTAAGTGCATGTAGGGAGAGAAGCAGTCTAGTGGTACAGTGGATAGAGCATTGGACCTGGAGCTAGGAAGACCTGAGTTCAAATTTGGCCTTAGATACTTACTAGCTTTGTTATTCTGGGCAAATCACTCAGCTTCTGTCTGCCTCAGCTTTTCATCTGCTAAAACAAAACTTAACAAAACAAAACATTTCCCTTCCAGGGTTGTTGTAAGGAAAAAATGAGACAATATTTTAAAGTATTATGCAAATGCTAGCTAGTATTATTATGTTGGCCTGAATATAGGCCTCACTTTTCCTCTCAAATGGAATTTGTATGAAACCTGAAAGCTTCTCTGACAGTTGTCTGTCTTGCCTGTAGCCTCCTACAGGAAGTGGCAGGGGTCAAGGTGGGATTTGCAATGTGTCCCTCCCACTAGCCTCTTTGCTCTCTCCCTCTATGTACATTTAGGTCTGTTCATTTCCCTACTGTGCCTCCTTCTTTCTTCAGCCCCTCCCTTGGGCCTTCTCCAGTGCCTGTCTGATCCAAGACAAAAACCCTTTCACATCCCACCTACCTGGTCTTTCTCCAGCATAGGAGAGGCATAGGAACCTTTCAGCTGGGATCCCATACCTCTGCCTGCTACTGCTTGCTGCGAGGTAGACTTCCTAAAGCCCCATAGGACATGACATCACCTGCCATGAAACTGGACTTTGAAGGAAGACCTTGAACAGTCCAGTCATGTCCCTCAATGGTTCTCTCTACCACTACTCCTCAATGGTTCATCCTCTTATATGCTTCCTATCCCAGTCATTCTAAACCCTGGCTCATGATGTACAAATTCCATTCCCTATCCCAACTCTCCATTCCCTTACTCCCATCCATGTCAACTTTCCACTGTGCCCCTCTGGAATGCCTACTCCATAGTTGGCAAACTTCCTTTCATCTTGAGCCTTGCTGGATGTTCTGTAGGCATCTAAAACTCAATATGTCCAAAACAGAAGTCATTATCCTTTTTCCCAAACCCTTTCCTATTCTGGACTTCCTTATTACTGTTGAGGACACCATTATCCTCATGGTCACCCAGGCTTGAAAGCATGGTGTCATCTTTGACTCTTCATTTTCATTAATGTCTCATGTGTGATCCATTGTGACAAATCTTATCATTTCTGCCTTCACAGTATTTCATAAACATACACACACACATACATACATATATATATGTATGTATGTGTGTGTATGTATGTATGTATCCCCTTCTCTCTATTCACAAGCAGCCACCACCCTCCATCAGGCTTCACCACCTGGACTGTTACAGTAGCCTTGTATTTGGCCTCCTTGCTGGAGGTATCTCCCTATTCCAAACCATCTCTCACTCAGCCACCAGAGTAATTTTCTTTTTTTTGGCACTCGGTTTTATTGATGTGTTTTATTTTTACATTCCATAATTTACAGATTACCCCTACTTTGTGAGTGGTTTCTTGGAACAAAGTAAAACAAATAATACAATGATCTTAATTGAAAGTGCAGGCAAAATTTTATATCTGTGTCACCCCTTGTTGTCTAGTCATTTTTCAGTTGTGTCCGATTCTTTGTGACCTCTTTGTAGGGTTTTCTTGGCAAAGGTACTGGAGTTGTTTGCCATTTCCTTCTCCAGCTCATTTTACAGATGAGGAAACTGAGGCAAACCAGGTTAAGTGATTTGCCCAGGGTCACACAGCTAGTAAGTGTCTGAGGCTGGATTTGTACTCAGGAAGATGGGTCTTCCTGACTCTAGGCCTAGCACTCTACCCACTAGCTGTATGTGTGTATATGTATATATACACACAATTACAAATATACATATATGTATATTCGCATGTATATATACACCCAAACATGCATATATGTGATACAATATATAATTATATATAGATAACGTATAATACATGTGGTGTATGTATATAATATACATACCACAAATCTACCATGTACAAATAGATAATATATATGATATAATGTGTATATATATATATTATATTTATATTTGGTGCATTTGTGTGATTATTTTTCCCAAGTAAGAAACACTGTGGCAAGGTGAATAGAAGGGAGCCTTAGAATATGGAAGGCCTGGGTTCAAGTTCTGCCTATGATGCCTACAGAAAGTGGACCTGAGCTAGTTACTTAATCTTTCATGGTTCTCTCAAAATGGGATAAGCAATTTGTGTGTGCGTGTGTGTGTGTGTGTGTGTGTGTGTGTGTGTATGTATGTATGACAGAGCTCTTGGATAGTCTTATGAAGCCTTATGAAGGGACAACTTCTCAGAATAATGGGGGTTTTCCCCTCAGTTATAAAGAACTTATTTTTTCTCCTTCCCACTTCTCTCCCTCTCTCACTCTGCAAGTGAAAACCCCCACAAAATTCTTATAACAAAGGAGCATAGTCAAGCCAAACAAGTCCCCAGACTGGCCATGTCAGAAATACGTTTCCTTCTATGCCTTAGTCCGTTATTTCTCTGTCATGAGGTAGGCAGCATTTCTTCAGCTTCGTGCCTTATTGCTATAGCAGCATTTCCAGAACCATAACAGAAATGAGTGGGGACAATGGATATCCTTGCTTTACCCCTGATCTTATTGAAAGGGACTCTGGTTTATTCTTACTCCATATAATGTTGACTCTTGGTTTTAGATCCTTGCAGCTAGGTAGCACAGTGGGTAAAGTGCCAGGCAGGGAGTCAGGAAGACCTCAGTTCAAATTCTGTCTCAGACGCTTACTGGCTGTGTGACCCTGGGCAAGTCACGTAACCCTGTTTTCCTCAGTTTGTAAAATGAGGAAACTGGAAGCTGGAGGAGGAAATGGTAAATCACTCCAATGTTTCTGCCAAGAAAACCCCACAAGGGGTCACAAGGAGTTGGACATAACTATACAACAGCAACAATTTACCATGCTAAGTACAAATCCTTTGAGTGGTATGTTTTCTAATGCTTCTAACAGAAATGGATGTTGTATTTTGTCAAAAGCCTTTTCTTTATCCATCGACAAAATAATATGATTTTTGTTGTTTTTGTTAGGAATATGGTCAACTTTGCTTATAGTTTTCCTAATATTAAATCAAATGCATTCCTGATATGAATATAATCTGGTTATAGTGCATAATCTTTGTGATACAGTGTTTTAAACAATTTTTCTAACATTTTATTTAAAAATTTTGCATCAGTGTTTACTTGGGTTATTAGTTTATAATTTTCTTTCCATTTTGGCTCTTCCTGGTTTAGTTGTCAAGACAATATTTGCACTATAGAAGGAATTTGATAGTATCTCTTCTTTTCTTATTTTTCTGAACAGCTTGGATAATATTTAAATTAATTATTTTTTAAATGCTTAGGAAACTCATAACTTATTGAATTTCTTTTTCCAAACTGTGGTGTTTCAATCACCTATTTCCTGTTCTATTACTTTAGGTAGTTCATATTTTTGTAAGCATTAGTATTTTTTATTTAAGTTGCCAGTTTTATTGGCATATTATTGTGCAAAATAGACTCTAATAATATACTTTATTTCTTCTTTGTTATGATTTTTTCATTTTTAATACTGATAATTTGGTTTTTCTCTTCTTTTAAATCAAATTAGCTAATAATTTATCTATTTTACTAGTTTCCTCCCCCACAAATCTCCTAGGTTTATTTTTTTTGGCCTTTTTTTTTTTCAATTTTGTTAATCTTTGATTTTTTAAAAATATTTCTATTTTAGTGGTTTTAGTCTATGAGGAGGCTTAAATTTTTTGGTATTTTAGTTTTTTTTAGTTGCATGCTCAATTTGTTGATCTGCTCATTCACTTTTTTGCAGGCATAAGTTCTAAAGATATAAATTTTTTCCTAGCGATTACTTTGGCTGCATCCCTCAAATTTTGGTATGCTGTTCCATTATTATCATCATATTTAATGAAATAATCTATAGTTCCTATGATTTGTCCTCTGAACCATCAGTCCTTAAGTTATTTAGTCTTTAATTTATTTTAAATTTTATTTATTTATTTATTGTTGTTGAGATTGATTATTCCTATCTTGCCCAGACTAGAAGTGTCAATGCCACTCATAGACCCAATTCCACTGTGAATCAACATGGAAATTTTGACTTGCACATTTCCAGTCTGGGCCAGTTTGCTTCTCCTTAGACAATTTGGTGATCCGTACTCCCAGGGGCTCATCACATTGGTTCTATACTCTGTGCAGACACCAATAGGCTTTGGCTCACTGCAACGCAGAATCCCTGACTCAAGCGTTCCATCAGCCTCAGCCTCATTAGACACAGGGATTATACTCCTGGTCAACTGATCTTTAATCTTTTCTTCAATGGCCCTTGTTTAATATAATCCTTATTGCATTGTGGACAGTACACTTAGAAGGGGTGTTGAGTTCAAGGTCCCTACTCTTCCTGGGACTGGGATCTGAGTAAACGAGCTACAAAATTAAATATGTAGAATTACAAAAAACCAATTATGTTGAAATACTTATCAAATTATAATAAAAAAAAAACCTCCCGCAAGTTCATGGACCCTAGGTCAAGAACTACTGAAACTATAAATTGCATAGAAGCTTCTGTCCTTCACCGGTAGAGGAAAGTTCCTCTCTCTGGAGTTCCATATGTACACACACACGCACACACACACACACACACACACACACACACACCAGTTATTTCTCCCACATTGGGGGGTTCTGGGGGCATGGCACCCTGCAATCTGGAAAATTCTGGTAAAATTTTTCAGCCCTCCCTTCATACCAGAAAAGAAATCTGAATTTTTTCTTTTTCTTTTATGGGATTTTTATAGTACCTTATTGTAAAATTTGGATTAAGTGTTTGGTCATCGGCTCTGTGTCATCTGCTGGCCTTCACATGTCATCAGTGGCTTCCTCAAAACTCCCCCAACATTCCCATTTAATTTCTTATGCTGACCTATGATATATTGAAACCACGGTGGGGAAAGTCAAGATGTGGAAGGGATAAGTGTACATGCATATGTGTGTTTCAGTAAATAATTATGGTATATATATATAGTTATGTGTGTCTGTGCATATACATACACATACACATACATACACACACACACACACACACACATATATACACATATGTATATATAGTCCTTTCAAAGAGACCTAATTTTAGAAATGAAGCCTAAATTCTCGATTGGCCTATATTTAAACCACTATGGTATAGCAATGTGTATTTTTATCTTTAAAATCTATTTACAAATAAACTAAAGTTTAAAGGAACACATTTCTGAACCTTCTCTTAGAAGGATTCTTGGCTACAGCAGATAATTTAAAGAAACCACAAATGAAGAAGGCTCTAGCCGCTGAGTCATCTGTCTGGGAGCAGAGGGTCAAGCCTCTCTCTAACCAACACTCACTTGTTGTGGAATGAGTTATCAGGATCCCATCAAATTCAGTAACAATGAGCTCACGCTGGATTAGCAGGCCAATCATTCAGTTTTTCAGGATTCTGACTATTTTGTTGCCTTTAGGGATTGGCCTAGCAATGCCAGGAGAGCTTGCAGGCTTCCAGGAGGAGGCTTCGCAAAATGTACCTGTGCCTAACAGCTCAAAATATATCTATTCATTTTTAAGTGCAAATTACGTTGAATGGGACAGTGGAGAGACCCCAGACCCATGGTTGATGCTAGAAAGGCTGCTGGGTGTTGGGAGGAAGCAAAGCCAGGCAGGGGAAGCACTTACCTAGAGCAGGGCCACCAGGAAAAGTTAGTGAGAACTCTATTAGCTGCCTATTTTAACTCTCAGTAATTATTCTTGTTACCTACGTGTGAAGCTCATTTGTTTTAATATGTGAAAGGAGTACAAAATGCTATCAACACTTTTTAGCCCGTAGTGCCCTGGTTGTCCTGCCCTAGTTACTGCTCTGGAGCTGGATCTCAACTGAAAGTGAGTTTGAGGATTTAAAAAATATGGATGAATGAAAAAGCCTATATTAGGTACTTCTTATACGCCAGTCACTGTGTTAGGTGCTGGAGATTTGAAGTCAAAAGTGAAACAGTTTCTCTGCTAAGGAAGATTGTATTCTAGTGAAGTGAAGAACAGATGTATGAGATACTAGTGTCCAGGAAAGGGACTTTTCTGTCTGGGAAGTCACAGGAATGGTGAGTGGAGTCAAAGAGCTGTCAACTGTCAAATTCTTTTCTAGAAGCAATGATAGTATTGATTTGATTATTGTTCTTAGAGCCAAAGGTGTAAAGAGAGAGTGGAACAGCTTTGGGCTAAGGGTATGTGCAGGGGCAGGAAGGATGATGGCATGTTCCAAGATGTCCAGTGTGTAAAGCATGCTCTTGGTCAGGATGACAGGAGCAAAGACACCGCTTTTTGACCACACTGGGACTTTTCCTCTACACATAACATATGTGAGCAGAGAATTAAATCTTGCTGCTGTGGGGAGCTAGGTCAGAAGATAGCTGCAAAAGACAGCTATGTTCCCCTTTCCGCTAGACCCAAGTCTGGATAAAGGATAAAATTGGATTTGGGAATGGAGGAAGCTCTTACTTCTGTGCAAAAAGGATGTATGTTCCCTGTCACAGAGGAAAGACTTCCTTTCCACCCATCCTTTAGGGCCTGGCTCAAGTCTCAATATGGTAGCCTCACAGAACTAGAGCTGGAAAGGACCTCAGAAAGCATGAAGTCCTTGTTTTACATATAAGGAAACTGAACTCTTCTTGGTTAGGCCTCTCATTTTGCCCTGCCTTGAAATGTCAGTTGCTTTATGTGCATATATCTTATTTCTCCTAGATCAGGAGCTCTTACTCTTATTTGTATCTTAGACATCTTTGGCAGTCCAATGAATTTTATGACTCCTTTTCAGAATAAAGGTTTTAAATAATTGAAGGAAATACTAAATTCCAGTTAGAGGTTAGTGAAAATAACAATGCATTTTTTCCCCATCTAAGTTCATGACCCCCCAAATCTATCCATAGATCCAGCCTTTATACCCCAAGTTAAGACTCCCTATGCTAGGTAATATCTTCTATACCCCTTCTAGCATGTATCATTATTGGTAATATGCCACATACTCTTTAGAATTGCTGTGTGTCTCCATTAACTATGATTAACTTGCAATTCCTTGGAAATGATGATCTTCCATATGTCGCAGTCATGAAGTATCACTAATAGAATAGGTAGTGTGGGTGCAGTGCATGGAGAGCTGGATTTGGGTTTGGATCCCACCTCAGACAATTATTAGCTATGTAACCCTGAACAAATTGTTTAAGCTTCCCTGGGCCTCAATTTCCTCATTTGTAATATGAGAGAGTTGGATTTTGTAACTTAGGTTCTTTTCAGTTCTAGATCTATACCTTTATGATTTTATGATTATTGATGTCAAATGGATAGATGTTTTAATGTGTGTATGGAAGTATTGTGGGATTGGTGAAAACATTACATTATTTCTTAGGTGCAATCTATCTTATTCTCTTACTCCCATTTGATCCTGGGCCCAGATAGTTGTCCTTCTGCAGTGCCTGGCTGAGAAGTATATATGGATAAACTAACTCTTAGAAAAGGAGGTGGATGATCTTGTCATAAGAATGAGTAATAACAGAGAGAAAGCTTAAATGCTGCTTGGATACCTTTGAGACATTAGAAAACTCATCAGAAAGCATGTAACATGTTGGAAAGATCTTCCATGGGAGATTTATGAGTAGGCATGGGCAAAACAAGACAGTCAAATAGTGATTAAGTGCTTATTATAGGTCAGGCGAGGATGGGTGATGACCTGCATATTTGGAAGTAGTACTCACACCAATGAGAACATGGATCCACTACTGTATTGAACTATCTTGCTTCCCCAATTAGACTGCAAGCTTCCTGAAGACAGGCATCATGGGTCATATTTCTTTGCTATGGGTCATCCCTCCCCCATTTCTCTCAGGTTTAGTGCAGTATTATGAATATGGTAAATATTCAAAAATATTTTCTTAGTGTTGAGTACATTTCTGGATGGCCTTGAAACTTCTGATTCTGGGGCAAAAACCATGGAAAATTATGTAGAAAAACAGCATAAGATAGACAGCATAATCAAGAGAGTTGGGTCCAAATCCTAGATCTGCTATCTTCGAGCTACATGACCTCATCTATAAAATGAAGTAGTAAGATTGGATGATCTATACCTGCCTTTACTGCTCTGAAAATCCTATGATCTTAGTATGGTCAAGTTATTTCATCTTTCAGAGTGTTCATCTCACTGTGTCTTAGGAGGAGAGCATTTTGTAAATCTTAAAGTGCTCTATAAATGTGACCTAACCCAACCAGAAGTCATCCTGTAGCCACAAAAGGCCCTGAGAAAGCCTTTTGTTCCCACAAGATCTTTGACTGTAGGTAACAAGCTCAAGTCTTACTCGATTGGACAAGATGTAAAAAAAAAGTTTCATTATTTCCTAAAATAAAAAATCAGACTTTTACCAAGAGGGAATTATAATACATTCTTTTGAATGTGAAGGGAAAAAAATAACCAAAAAGGAAATTCCATAGGTATTTTTTGGTGTTCTGAGCTCAGATCCTTGGGTTTTTATTAATCTGGATGAAAAATGCCAAAGGAAATCCCTCTTTAGGACTAAAGGCGGCTCCTTAGTTGGCAGGAAAACCATGGAGGAATCCATTGCTTTTTCTATTCAAGTGTAACCAGAAAAATATTTCTCGGTACTATGTGGCATCTCTTGGGTATTGCGATAGTCTCTGCCATGATCCCCCAGGGGCTCAGGCTAACAATAAACAGGAACCTGAGAAAGAGCATTTCTATTCCACTGGGAATTCAAACTTAATTTTAGGCCAAGCATAAAGAACTTTGGATGAAATGCAAAAAAGGCACATAGCAGTAAA
The DNA here is from genome assembly GCF_900497805.2 of Vombatus ursinus. NCBI lineage: Eukaryota > Metazoa > Chordata > Mammalia > Diprotodontia > Vombatidae > Vombatus > Vombatus ursinus. The sequence continues at coordinate 22,368,559 of NW_020954550.1, forward strand.
AATAAAAACTCTGATCACATAAAGATGACTTTGGGCTGGTAATGATGTTGATGCTTAGTGTAGTCGAATGGACGCTGGATACTGGGAGTCAGAAGACCAAAGTTGGAAGCCTGGCAACCCCCAAGCATATGTGGAGTGGTGGGCACATTTCATTCCTTCTTTCCTTCTTTCCTTCTTTCTTTCTTTCTTTCTTTCTTTCTTTCTTTCTTTCTTTCTTTC
>NW_020954550.1:22368787-22416603 GCF_900497805.2 Vombatus ursinus
TCTTTCTTTCTTTCTTTCTTTCTTTCTTTCTTTCTTTCTTTCTTTCTATTACCCCAGTACTGGGTAGGTACAAAACAACAATGTTAGCAATGAACATTTCTGTAATTATTAAGGTTTACACAAATTTTTAACTGCAACAACCCCTTGAAATGGCAGAGTAGTGTGGGTATTATTATTATGTCTTTCAGAGGAGAAAGCTAGGGCTCAGTAAGATGTAGTGACTTCAGAACTAGGAACAACAGCATAGAATCACAGAGACCAATTCAGACTTAATGTAAGGGAAAGCTTCCTATAACTATTTAGAGGAACCCAAATTGGAATAAGCTGCCTGGGCAGGTAAGTGTTCCTATTCATAGGTTTTCAAGCAAGGTCTTCAAACATACCACTTGTCAGGTATGTTGGAAAGGGAACACTTTTTCAGGTATGAGTTGTATTGTGTGGCCACTGAGATTCTGTGATTCTGAATCTCTACATTGTCTCACCCCCACAGTTCCCTCACTGGATATCTGTGTTAACTTGGACAGGTCACTTAACATCTCTGTTTTTCTTTTCTCACTTGTCAAATAGAGATCATATCTTCCCTTGCTACTCAAGGGTGGAAAATTCAAGTAAGATCACTTTTTGAAGGTTCTTTGTGAACTCTAAAATGCTATCATAATGTGAGGACTTTTTATAATTATTTACAATAGTGTTAAACAGTTAAGATAAGAACCTGAGCAAAATTGTGGAAGGGACCAAGAAATTAATTTTTTTCTAATAATGCATCCAGCAGCCATCCAATGGAGACTAAGGCCCTCATCTCTGGAGTACAGAATTGCAGAATTCAGGATTGGAAGGGATGTCTGAGCCTTATAACTGGTGCTCACAACTCAAGTAGTCAGTAATTGGTATACCCAATAGCATACCAGGGTGTGCTCTATTCAGGTACAGTGGATAGAGCATTGAGCCTGGAATCAGGAATACTCACCTTCATGAGTTAAAATCTGGCCTCAGACTAGCTGTGTACCCTGGGCAAGTCACTTAATCTATTTGCCTCAGTTCCTCATCTATAAAGATGAGCTGGAGAAGAAGATGTCAAAACCACTCCAAGATCTTTGCTAAGAAAAGTCCACAATGAGATCATGAAGAGTCAGATATGACTGAAATGACTGAACGAAAACAAAGTCCTATTCATGGATTAAGTAGGGGGTCATTCATATGGCATAATCTGTGAGGTGCTGAAAGGTCCACATATCCCTCCATTTTTTCCTACTGGCCTAGAACTGCACTGGAAATCCCTACTCTGATTTGAGTCATTCCCTAAAGCCTGCTAAAGACCTGTAAATTTTTACTGGCTCAATTAAATGTAAATTAAAGCGTTAAGTTCATATGTGCATGCATGTGTGTACATGCATGTATATGTGTGTGTGTATGTGTGTGTGTGTATTTCTCAGTCAATAAACATTTCTTAAGCCCTTACTATATGCCAGGCACTGTGCTAAATAATGGGACTATGAAAGAGGCAAAAGACAGTCTCTGCCCTCAAGGATCTCACATATTAATGGAGGAGACAAGAAAACAAATATGTAAAAACAAATTATATATGAGATTAAACAGGAAATAATTAAAAGAGGGAAAGGACTAGAATTTAGAGAGGACAGAAAAGGCTTCCTGTAGAAGATGGGATTTTAGCTGGGACTTGAAGGAAACCAGAGAATCCAAGAGGTTAAGATGAGAAGGAAGATCATTCTAGACATGGGGGACAACCAGAGAAAATGCCCAGAGCAAAGATATGGAGTGTTTTGTTCATGAAAGAGCAAGGAGGCCCTTGTCACTGGACTGAAGAGTACATGTCAAGGAGTAAGGTGCAAGAAGACTAGAAAGGTAGGAGGGGGCTAGATTATGAAAGGATTTGGATGCTAAACAGAGAACTTTGCATTTGATCCTGGAAGTGATAGGGACCTATTAGACTTTATTAAGTAGAGGAATGACATGGTCAGACTTGGATTTTAGGAAAATCACTTCAGTGGCTGAATGGAGAATGGATTGAAGTGGGGAGATACTTAAAGCAATCAGACCCACCAGCAGGCTCTTTCAGTAGTCCAGGGATGGGGTGATAAGGGCCTGCACCAAGGTTGTGGATGCATCAGAGGAGAGCAGTGGATGTATTTGAGAAATTTTACAAAGGTAAAATTGACAGTCCTTAACAACAGATTGGATATAGGTGTGTGTGTGTGTGTGTGTGTGTGTGTGTGTGTGTGTGTGTGTGAAAAACAGTGAGGAATCAAGGATAACACATCAGTTGCAAGCCTGGGGGACTGGGAGGCTGGTGTTGCCCTCAACAGTAATAGGAAGGTTAGGAGGGAGGGGGAAGGTGGAGCGGGAAATACAATAAGTTAAATTTGGATAAGTCAAGTTTAAGATGTCTACTGGACATCCAGGTCAAGATGTCTGAAATGCAGTTGGAGATGCGAGACTGGAGGTGAGCAGAAAAGTTAGTGATGGATGATAGATTTGAAAATCATCAGCAGAGAGATGGTAATTAAATCCACAGAAACTGATGAGATCACCAGGTGAAGTAGTATAGAGGGAGAAGAGAAGAGGGCCTAGAACAGATTTCTGTGGGACACTTATTTAGAGAGCATGATATGGAACAGGATCCAGAAAAGGAGAGGAGGAAGGTCAGATAGGTAGGAAGAGAACTGGAGTGGTGTTCCAAAAACCTAGAGAGAAGAGAATATCAAGAAGAGGAAGACAAAGTGTCAAAGCCTAGGGAGAGACTCTCTCTTCAAAGAGAATGAGAATTGAGAAAAGACCATAGGATCCAGCAAGTAATTGATCATTGGTTACTTTGGAGAGAGCAGTTTCATATGGTCAGAAGCCAGATTGTAAGGGGTTAAGAAGAGGAGAGAAAAGAGAGGAAGAAAGTTGGAGGCATTTATTCTAGCTAGTCTTTTCAAGACGGTTAGCTGAAAAGAGCAGAAAAGATATTGTAGGATAGTTAGTGGGGGTGGAAGGATCAAATGAGGATTTTTTGAGGACAAGGGAGATGTTTGTAGGCAGTGGGGAAGATGCCGAGGGAGAGAGAGAGAGAGAGAGAGAGAGAGAGAGAGAGAGAGAGAGAGAGAGAATAAGTTATAGAGTAAGGACATCAGAGGGGCCAATATGTTGGAGGAGATGGGATAGAATGGTGTTGCTTGAGTAGTCTTAGAAGGGAAAGGGAGTAAGTTCACCTTTCATGTGAGACAAGGGTGAAGGAGGAGATAATGGCAGAAGGCATCTGAGTGATATGAGATGGGGAAGTAGGAAGAAGAGAGAGCATGTGGCAAATGGCCTTAATTTTTTTCTGTAAAATATGAGGCAAGGTTCTCAACTCAAAGGATAGGGGGAAGTAGAGCCATGGGAAAGTTAGGAAGGAATGAATAGGTTTAGAAGAGTTGCTCTGGAGAATGGGACAGTGAGTTGATAAGGGAGGTATAATAAAATTGCCTAGAAGTAGTGAGGGCTCAGCTGAAATTTCATAATACAAATTTGTAGTGGCCCCAATTAGAACAGTTGTGTAATTTTCTCCACTTTCATTTGTCAGTACATGTGTAGGAGCCAAAGGAGCAAATAAATGGTGGGAAAGATCCAAGGCTGAGGCTTGACTGAATGGAATTGTCAATATGGTAAAGAGGCAAGTGCCCTCAAGAAAAGAGGACAGTGTAGAATTAAACTGGTTTACCAAGAGGTCAAAATGGGGAAAAGAGAGAGTGGCTAATGCAGGGATGATGACCCAGGAAGAAACTGAGGGGTTGAGGGATTAGAGGTCACAATGTGGATTAAGAGTAGGGTTTGGTAAGGAAAGGCAGAGGAAGAGGTTGAAAGCCTATGAATTATGGTTGTATAAGAAGATTTTGGAATTCTTGAACATAACGATGGTACATTTGTGGGTGATGGTGTGATCAAGGGCATGACCATTTCTGTGTATGAATGAGGTGGGGTGGAGGAATAGATCATGGGAAATAAATAGGTTGAGGAAATGAGTGGTTAGGGTGAGTCAATATATATGTTGAAGTCTCCTAAAATAAGGGCAGGAGTTGTGGAGAAAAGAAAAATTGTGAGCCAGGTACCAAACTCATTGAGGATAAAAAGCAGAGTGACCCGGAGGTCTGTAGACAATAGAGACCAGGATTTTGGTTGGGTGGTAGATATGAATTGTATGAACCTCAAAGGAGGAGATGTTACTGAGTGATAGAGGTGTGGGAGAACCTGGGAGTGTCAAAGGGGAGCAATAAGTATTCCAATTCCCCTACCCTGACCAGTGAAACAAAGAGAGTAAGTAAAGGTATAGCTAGTACTGGAAAGGGTAGCCAGGGAGGCTGTGTCATTAGAGGAGGAGTCAAGTTTCAATAATAGCTAAAATATAAAATAAATAGGAGAAAAAATATTTAGAATGATGGGAAATTTCTTGCTGAAGGAACAAGCATTCTAGAAGGTGCAGTGGAAGGGGTGGGTTGCTTTTGGTTGGAACTTTGGGGTGGAAGGGTTGAAGGAGATGGGAATAAGGATTTGGGTGATGGGGATTGGAAATAGGATATGAATGATGGGTTCAGAACCACTGGGATGGGGAGAGTATGACCAGATACAAGAATGTTCATCATTGAGTGGAAGGCTAACTCCTCTTCCCAGAGGAAGATGGAGATGAGGCTGGAGACAAGTGCAACACAGGATAGAAAACACGTGGTTAGATGATCACATGGGAAGCTCCACCCACTTCACTAATCTTCCCTCTCTAGGATGGATATTAGGCAGGAAATGGAGCCAAAACTATGTCAGAAAATATAATTCTGGATAAAGGAATGAAAGAAGCCAAAGGCTTGTACTCTCAATCTTCACACATATATTTTGAATAATTTTTTTTTAAAAAGGTGTTATTGATGTAATTTTTTACATTACTGTAATTTTTCCCAGCATTCTTCTCTCTCCCAGAGAGCCATCTCATATAACAAATAATGTTTTTAAAGACAAAAAGAAGAAAATGAGGGAGAGGGAAAAAATAAGTTTATCTAATCAATACATAGAAAACATCTGAAAATTTCTTCAATATACCATAGTTATGGACCTGCCACCTCTGCAAACAGGGTATTGTTTTACATTTCTTCTTTTGAGTCATGCCTGTTCTTTGTAATTTTGCAACATTAACTGTTGATTTTTGTGTGTGATTGTTCTTTCCATTTACATTGCTATAGTCATTGTGTGTATTGTTGTCTTGCTCTGTTTTCATTAGTTCTACTTGCATCAGTTCATGTAGGTCTTTGCACACTTCTCTGCCTAAATCATAGTCATCATTTCTCACAGCAAAGAAATGGTACATTGTATTCATGTATAACAATGTATTTTTAGCTATCCCCTGATCTATGAGTATTTACACTGTTCCCACATAAATACTTTCTTTAAGAAGAAAGTAGGAAGGTGCTCTATGTGGGAAGCAACAAATGACACAAGACCTTGGTACTTTGAGGATCTTTGATTTCTTTGGTGAAAAAACTCTCTTCTAACAGAGATCACAAATCTTTCATGCCCTCTCATAATGTATGACTATGTCCATGTTTTAAGGTAAGGAGGACTCCATGGAGGGTCTCAGAGATCTGTGTTTGGCCCTGCACACACACATGTGTATATACACACAAATATATACATACACACATATATATTTTCTATTAATGACTTGGAAAAATGGCAATAAGCATAAATGGCATGCTTAGATGACTCAAAATTGAGAGGCAATGACACAGGGTTAAAAAATATCTTGACTGACTAGAACAATGGGCAAAACCCAGTAATATAAATTTCAATAGGGATAAATGTAATATCTTATATTTGGGTTAAAAAATCAACTTCACAAGTTAAGTATGGAGAAAACATGACTGTATAGTAGTTATTTGAAAATTATTTGAGGATCTTAGTGGATAAAACAAATACATGGCAGCCAAGAAAACTAATGTGATCTTAGAATCTTTTAGAAGAGACATATCATCTAGGAATAAGATGCACTCTTTCTTAGTCAAATCACATCTAGAGTACCATTTTCAGTCCTGGGTGCCACATTTTAAGAAAGAAATTAATAACTCAGAGAGCATCCAAAAGCAGGAAACTAGGATTGTGAAGGACCTTGAATTTATGCCAGATGATGATTAGTTGGTGAATCTGGAGAGCTTGGAAAAGACAACAATAGCTGTCATTGGATATTTGGAGAACTGTCATATGGAAAAAATATTAGATTTCCTTGGCTTGACTATAGAGGGTAGGACTAGGAACGATAGGTGGAATTTCCAAAGAGGAATATTTAAGCTTGATACTTAGACTCGAAAAACTTCCTAATAATTAGAGCCATTCCAAACCAGAATGAACTACCTTGGGAGGCATGGGTTTCCCCTCAATTGTGGTCTTCAAGAAATATAAGATGACCACTTCTTGAGCAAGCTACATTTTTTTTCAGATATAGGTTGAACTGGATGGCCATTGTGTTCCTTTACATCTCTGAAATTCTATAATTCTGTGGAATCTTCCACAGAGTCTGAACAATTATAAGATGGCAACTTTTTAAAAGGATGCTGATTTGTCAACAGACAAGAAATGATTGGTTATAGATGTCATTTCATAATCATCTCCTTATGTACAATCATATCATGAGCTGGTGAGATAAAAAAAAAGTTCAAAGTATGCACCAGCAAAGAAAATTGGAGAAAGATGAAGAGAAAAATCTGTATATAACTGCAGTTGTTCCAACCCAATTACTTTAAACAAGCTGTTGACTCAAAAACAACAATGAGAATGGATGAAAGGAAAGGTGTCAATTGTTTTCTAGAAGAAAGATTTTTAATCATTTCCTAGCAAAGTCTAGTTTATTGGGCATATCTTTTGGGGGGAGACTTATGGAGAAATATAGGAACAAGAATTGCACAGGAAGTGGAAATGTGGTGATTTGCATTGGTGGAGAGGGCTTTCTCACTTTACTTTGCCAAGATACACAGGGACAAAGAATTATAAATACATATGCATATATGAGATTTATATACATATGTATGCACATATGTGTACATATGAGATATATAATGTGTGTATATACATATGTACATCTATATGCACATATCTATATGTACATATATAGATGTCTGTATGTAGATACACAAATATATGTGTGTATATACACACATACACATTTATATAACACCTTTCATAATGAGTATTTGCCCCCTATCTCCACCATACCCCAAGTAGAGGCAAAAGTTTGTGACTTTAGACTATTCATTATATAATCATTCCCAGAGTAGAGAATGGCAGTGGTGCATGCACCCAGCCCCTGCCTAGCTCAGGAGAAACAGGATTCCAAGAGGATGACAAATTATCTGATGAGGAGAGTGAGTTCTTCTGCCTAGAGTGGCAAACACTTAGGATTTTATGGATGGTCCAGTGTACTTGTGCAGGCTGATTCTTTAGCCTCATCACAGGTGAGCCTAATTTACATGAGTGAGGGCAGCTTAACAGCACAGAGTTCTACTAAGAGTGTAGTGTTAATAGGTAGGTTTAGGACTTTGAGAATTCAAGATTTTAATAGATCTTTTACACTTAACAGAATCTTGCCTCTTCCCAGGAGCTATCCAGGGTACCACACTCACTTTTCTGAAGCTTCCTCTGCTCCAGTAAATTAAAGTTCTCTCTCTTTTTATGTATGAACTACTGTCATTACCTGCCTTGAAACTTGCCTTCCAGACTACATCTGATACCAGTCACATGTCCACATTCCCATGTACTGCCTTATCATAATTAATTTCTACAGACCACCCCAATCTTTGCTTGGCCTGTAATAACAACAACAGTAACAGCAACAGCAATAATTATGTAGCACCTACTATTTTCCAGATACTATACTAAGAACTTTTTAAAAATTATCTCATTTTATCATATTATCTCTTTTGCTTAAACTCTATGTCTACTGTATCATATGTTTAACTTCATCCTAGCTAATTTCTGCTCTTACAACCTGACCTAGGCATACCTCCAGGCAGCCACTCAGTTTAGGCTTAACTCACCCTAGGTTTCAAACAGGGCCATTTGGCAGAATGGAGTGTAACTGGGTACCTCCTAGCACAATGGAACACAAAATTCTTAGGATCATAGAGCTAGGAAGGGATCTTAGGAGGTGTCTAGTCCAACCCTCTATTTTACAAGTGAGAAAACTGAGACCTAAGGAAGTTAAATGATTTGTTCAAGGTCATGCAGGTACTAAGTATAAATTGAATGAGGAGAAATCAGAGTAGGGATATACATACATACATACATGCATATATGTGTGTGTGTGTTGATAAGAACATAGTATGTTCTCCTCAAGGACATCAGGTGGGTAGTTGCCATAATGAAATCTTCATACGGAAGGATCCTAGTTTGGAAATCCTTGATAAGACACACAGAGAGAGATCAGGATTGACAAAAAGTGACAGTGCTGTTAGAGCCTTTAGGGTATGTGTGATTAATGGGTAAATGGGTCAATAATCAAATCATTGCAAGGGGAAGCAATTGTTTATAGCCATCTATAAAACCCTGATTCTAGTGTAAAGGAAGGAGATACATTCTAGTGATAAGGTTTCCAAAATGACTGGGGGACAGTTCAAAGGGAAGAAACAGAGAAACACCAGCAAGGCCTGCTTCTAGTGTGGAATATGGCTCATACAACAGAATTCTTCAGGAATCCATGTACACCCTGCCCAACCCCCTTGATGGATTTGTAACCCATGGTTTCAAATATTTGCTATATGTGCTGTGGAGTGTGTGGGGTGTTCAAGGAGGACTAGCACCTCTGAGATGAAGTGAGGGCTTGTTGAGCACTCTTCAGGGCTGCTCATCCACCTTCGGTGTCTATCTGGCACTCAACTCTGTGACTACAAAAATCTGTAGCACATCCTGGTAAACTATCCTGGCAGACAGACTAAACCAGGTTGAAGGTAACTGACAGGCCCCAAACCAGTTGGTGAATTGGTTTGGGGGGTGTCTACCCCAAGTATGTGAAGACTTCCCCTGGTGGAAGGGGTGGATGAGAACAATTTGTTCCAACAGCTATGAAGGTGGCTGAAGCAGGTGCTGTGGAGCATTTAGAGCTTGGTTAGATATTGAAGATGCCAAGGTCATCCATTGCATCATGGGCCATCAGCAGACATTACCCGTGATGTCATTGGTCTTTTTTGAAAATGAAGGACACAACAACAATAAGAACAAAATGTGCCACACCCCCTTATATTCTCTCTCCATGCACCATGATGGCTCTTGGCTACATGCTCTCATTCTTTATTCTCATTAAGCTGAAGATCTCACATATTGGTACCTTTTGTTCCTTTTTCTGTCCAAATGCACTCAACTTCTTTTAAAAAAATGTCTCCTGTTTGTATATAATTTCCATTTTTTAATATATTATTTTCGATTCCCTACTCATTAAGACATCTCTTGTAATAAAGAAACAAAAAAAGAAAGGGAAATAATAAACAAATCAACAAAAGTAAATAACACATCAGCCAAGTCTGGAAATATAAGCAAAGTTCCAAACTCAGTTTCCTTCTTTCCCTACCCCAAGCTTTGCAAAGTTAGGTAAGAGGTTAACTCTTCCTAACTCTTCTCTGGGCCCAACCTTGGTCACTAGAATTACATAAAGTTCAATTTAATTGTGTTTTTTCCCTTCCATTTGCATTGCCATAGTCAAGGTGTATATTACTTTCTTGGTTCTGCTTATTTTACTCTGTATTATTTCATATGTCTTCCCAGGCTTCTCTGAATTTTCCACATTTTTGCCATTTGTATAGTATAATATCTATATTACTAAATTATTCTAAAGAGTAACATCTCTATACTACCATTTGTTTAGCCATCACCCAGTTGATGGGCATCTACTTTCCAGGTTTAAGCTAATACAAATACATGGAAACTTTTTGTCTTTGACCTCCTTGGGATTTATGCCTAGCAATGAGATCTCTGGGTACCTAGATGGCACAATGGATAGAGTGCCAGGCCTGATGTCAGGATGACCTGAGTTCAAACTTGACCTCAGACTTTTACTAGCTGTGTGACCCTGGGCAAATCAGTTAACCCTATTTATCTCAGTTTCCTTATTTGTAAAATGAGCTGGAGAAGAAAATGGCAAGTGGCTCTAGTATCTTTGCCAAGAAAACCCTAAATGGAGTCAGGAAGAGTTGGATATGACTGAACAACAACAACAAATGAGCTCTCTGGATCAATGGGTATGGCAAATGTAGCTCTTTTCAAATGGTCAGTAGTAAGGGATATGGGGAAGAGGAAGGGTGCTGAAGGCTCTAAATATTGATGAAGGAGTAAATCAAACACCATACAGGAGGGAGATGTTTTGAGCCCTATGGGGTGATAACCAAAACTGAAGAGCATCATGTCTTTAACTTGTTGGCAAATCAGGCTTCCTGAGAGTGTCTCAGATGGACTTTTTTAAAGGGTGTATGAGATCTAGAACGTATCTCTGACCTACCTGTCCCTGAGTCTCATCATGGTCTAGTATTCCTGAGAAACTGTGTGGTATAGTAGAAAGAGTATTTGACTCAGAGTAGGTGTACTCAAGTTTGAATCCTGGCTTGAACAATTCCTAGCTGTGTGACTGTGGGAAAATCACTTAACCTCATTGAGACTCAGTTTCTTCCTCAATAAAACAAAAGATAATGATATTCACATGTTGTGGTTGTGAGAAAAACACTTTATAAATTGCAAAATTATATATAAATATAAATCAATATTCATGGAATTTCATATCTGGAGGTAATAACTAAAACCAATCTTTTCTGTAAAGAGGTGTACTGCAATCAATTTTATAGAAACTGAAATTTTTTTAAAGGCTGTACAATTACCCAACTTCTATCTAACCTTTGAAGTCTAACTCTGAGACCCAAAAATTCTAGAAAAGCATTTTCCAAAGTGCAGTCTGTGCTAAGAAGAGGCACATAAACACAAGGTCCTTAGTATATTTTACCTCTAATTTTTTCATTTTATGCCTGTGCTTCCTATTTCTTCAACTAGAAATTAAGCCCTGAGAGGGCAGGGACTAATGTTATATTTCTTTGTATCCTCCACAGTACCAAGAACAGAAATCTGAAAGTATTTGGCACTAAATAAATCTCTATAAAATAATCAGCCTTCCAAGGCATTCGAAACTCTGCTTCTGGATGTAGTTATTTCTTGGGTTTGAACATCTCTACCTGTGCCAACCATGACATTTCTTGGATCCAGGCAGCAGTATACCTGGGCTTCTTTATCAAGTGTTTCTTTTCAGAGAGAAGGTTAGTCATGTAAGCTGAAGGAGAAAGATACTTTTTCAGTGATAGAGGAAATAGGGATGCATACAGGCTGGAGGAGGCAGGTGTGCAGTGGCCCATACATTCAGAGGCAGAAGTAGAGAGAGTCAGAGGCAATAAGGTTAGAAACAGAGGAAGAGAGACAAGAAGATAAAGGGAGACAAGGAGGACACAAGAATGAAGGAGACGGGAAAAAGACAAATGTAAAAGAGAAAACATAACACTCCAGGTGTCATTGATTCCAAACTTCCTTGTTAGATATGCTTTAAAAATATATCACCCATAGGATGGATGAAAAATGTGTTTTTTTTCTAAGTTGGCAACTTGAATCCATCCTTATGTTTGGAGTCCAAAGAAGAATGTAAAAAGGGCAAGCTTTCCATATGTTCGGAATTGCATTGTAGGGTAACTAAAGATTTTCCACACTAATATCAAGCTCTGCTAAGGTTCTCTGGTATTTGCCAAAGGAAGACTTGTCCTTGCAATGCTCCTTTTGTGGACATCTTTCCAAGGTCTTCTTCTGAATTTTAAGCTAGGAATTTTGGCAGATGGTTTCTGGTCTGCAAACCAGTGATTACTTTTGACCCATTTACCAATAAACTGCATTATTGCCAAAACTATTCATGATTTTGTAAGTTTGTGTGTTTGTTTTGTGTAAACAGAAAGCACTGAAAACATAATAGTCAAGAGTCAAAATTGCTGAAAAACCACATTGCCACTAATATCTGAAAATTGCTGCCAGATAAAACAAGGCATATTTAAATTGTGAAAGGGAACATGGTCTCTCTTGTAGCTTTCATAATGTACCTTTGCTGTATTCCTTCAAGCACAGAAAGATAATATGACTTCTAAATAAATATTCTTTTGGTGATTTTGTCTTTATTTTTCTTGTGAATCAAGTCTATAAGAATGAATGAAGATACAAACAAATTTATTTCCCATTCTCCCTCTGAGTCATTCTGGTCCCATTTGGCTGTTAACAGTGACTCAGATTCTGGTTTGCTAAGTTGGCGGCTGTGCTATTCAGCTTGGAGGGCCTGTCAGTGTTCCATTATAAACCCACTCACTGAAGGGGAATGTCTGTCGTTTTCCCTGATTGAGAAACTTGATATGTAAGTTCTCATCCTAAGAGCAAATTTTGGGCAGAAATTTTTTTTGGTGACAGACTGATAATAAATTAGGAAAGGCCTCTTATTGGAAAAGATATATTTATTTTAGCTAAAGAAAACTCTAGATAATGTTTATAATTAAGTCCCACCTGGAAGTATGTTACACATGGTGTCACAGCTAAGCCAACGGCTTCAGTCCGTCTACCCAGCTACTTCAGGGTCAGAGAATCTCAGCACTGAAAGGGACTTAGGAGGCCATCTAAGCCAACCTAATCAATAATCTTCTCTACAATATAACTGACAGGGGCATGACCTGCCTTCATTTGGAGACCTCTTGTAAGAGAGAGCTCATTACCTCTGGAGGTAGCCCATTCTGCTACAGCTAGAGAGCTTTGGTATTGCTAATGTCATCCCCTGGATGGGAGTGGAGGTGGGGTACAGTTTGCCTGAGTCTTCTTTAGCTTTTGATAATTAAGACAAAGATACCTGGTTCCTGTTTGCTAAGGGTTCCTAATGGTACTTGGACCACCTTCTTCAGAAGTTGTGAGAGAAACATTCAGAGCACTATGAAAACCAAGCCATTCTTACTCTGTGCTAATCTTATAAGTTGGTCCTTTTGATATACATGGTTATATCCCTGCATACTTTTTACATAAAATTATGGCAGTACTTGTGGACTATAGATTACAAATATGGCTCTACCTGATAAAAAGGGCATTGGATTCCAAGTATGGAGACAATGTCCCAGCACAGCCCAATGCACATGAATAGGTGGCACAGTGGATAGAGTTTGGAATCTGGAACACTCATCCTCCTGAGTTCAAATCCAGCCTCAGACACTTACTAACTGTGACCCAGGGCAAATCACTTTACCCCGTTTGCCTCTGTTTCCTTATCTGTAAAATGAGCAGAGAAGTATCTTTGCCAGTATCTTTGCCAAGAAGACCCCAAATGGAGTCACGAAGGGTTGGACAGAAATGAAACAACTGAACAGCAACAACCAAAGTAACAATTCCCAAAGTAGAAGACGATGGGAAAAACAAAGCTAACCTCTCTGTCTTCATCAGCAGGTATTTTCTGAGCACCTGCAGCGTGTTAGCTGTTGTATAGGGTACTAAAGATACTCGTGGTTGTCCTCTAGAACAGTCTAATTACACCTGAGGACGGAAAGCTCTTTTATTTCAGCCTAGCTCCATTTGTCTTCTTTGACCCTAGGGATAAGACATTCTCATTATGTGAGGGCTTGCCAAAGAAAAACAAAAGTTTATGCGTTTTCTGACCTTGGTGCATTTAATTTTCTAAGCTTAATGTTTAGTTTCTTCAATAAAAGCAACTCATAGAAGATAAAATGGTTATCATATACTATAATTTTGGTTTTAAACCACATTTCCTAATTTTGCTTATCACATTTACATATATAAAGTTTTCCTACTGTGAAGGAGTAAGTGCTCTTGGTGGGTAGGACTAGCAACCCAATTGAATATGCATAAAGAACCCAGGGGAAACCTTTGAACTCATCTGTCAACCAGGAAAGAGCTACTTGACAGTTTAAGTAGTTTTTCAAGAAAACTTAACTATTTCTTTCAGGGTGTAGACAATTGTTTTCTTTGTAATTCTTGATTCCATACTTACTAAACATTGTTCAGAATAGAAGGAACTAGAAGAGACATTCATTTGATTTGGCAAGTATTTATTAAGCACCTACTATGAGCTAGGAACTGTGTTAGATTAACAAATAATTCTTGCCCTTAAGAGTTTACATGGTGGGGGCAGAAAAGGGGGAGATGGGTAAGTGGGACAATGCATACAGATTAATGAATACATCGTATGTACGAAGTGTATTTAAAAATTTTTTTTGGTGACAGACTGATAATAAATTAGGAAAGGCCTCTTATTGGAAAAGATATATTTATTTTAGCTAAAGAAAACTCTAGATAATGTTTATAATTAAGAAAGACCAATTAGAAAATTTTTGGACTATGCTTCTGTTTAACTTTTTAAGCCACATGTAAACCTTAGCGTTATTATTAATATTATTTTGATTCTGAAGATTAAGTGAAGTTTTTGCCTTAATTTAATCTATTCCAACACAAAATGTTTTTTGCATTCTATAAATCGTAGATTTCATACCAGGGAATCTCATTAAAAATATACTTTCATATCTTAAGAATCCTAATTAAGAAAGATACTTTAATATTTTAAAAATAGCCTTGGGAACAGACAGCCAAACCAAAACACAACTCATTATGGTTCATCTCTCACCACAGAGATTTCCCAGTCTTTAACTATGACACATATACTGAAGACTCCAAATTTTAAGGGTTAACTGGAAGGTATAGCTACAAAAACATCAATTGGAGGCAATAATGTCAAATTCAAATGTTAACCTTGTAGGGAAAAACCATCAAAATTACAGTAGATGCTCTGAGATTTGTGGCTCTGTGTGTGGTGCCCCATGACTTGAGTGTCACAATGGCTACAGAAACCCACAAAGGAGGCTCGGCCAGTCACGGTGGGGGCTGCTCCCGAGCAGAGTCAGAGATCACATACAATTGGTAACTTTGTATTTGATGGACCCCTTGGCAAACGTTTTGTTATGTCAACTTGGAAGCAAATTACAAAGCCATTCTGGCGGCAGTCGGGAATTCGTTCTCTCACAGACTCTTAAGATCATAGATCTGGAACTAAAAAACGACCCCAGAAGTCATCTAGGCCAACCCTTTCCTGCCAAGTACAGATAAGATTTGAACCCAGGTCCTCTGATCCCAGAGTTAGTGGTCTTTTCACTTTACCATGATGCTAAAGGAAAAGTATTTCTTCTTTGTCTGGGATGGCATGGTTTAAAATGAGAATTGAGCCAGAGTCCAGTTGTCTTAGAACACTTAGTCTAGACTCTTTTGTGGTTAATACATTCTGCCCGTGCTTATTTGAATCTATCTCCTTTCCCCTGTTATATTGTAAGCATCATAAGGGCAGGAACTGGGTTCTTTTTAAATCCTTGCGTCCCTGTTGTCTTCTAAGTGTCTTGCAGAGAGTAGTTACTTAATAGATATTTGTCATACAAAATTGATAGAAGACATAAAAAGCTCTGAATACGTATCTAAGTGCTTAGATCTGTGTTTTCCTTAGAATCTGTCTCAAGCCACCGAAACTTTTTACTTGAAAACAGTTACTTTTGCATAGAATTTCATCATTGAACACAGCTTTGGAAAAACAATACATAGACTAGAATTCTTAAGCGACCAAGACATGTCTGTTCTTTTAAAAGTTTCTGATGCACGGTTTCAGTGTGCAACGATTTTGATGGTCTGACGTAATGATCAGTGCCTCTGCCCTGACTCGCTCACTGTGTGGTCTTGGAAGAGTGTTTTACACTGTGTGGTCTTGGAAGAGTTTTTTAATGGTGCTATGGGCTAGTGTTCTCATCTATAAAAGGATGAAAAGTACTGCCCCAGCTGGAGTCTACTGTTCTCTAATAAATTGACAATTCCAGAGCTTTCTACAGATTTAGAAAATCAATTCCTCAGCCTTCCCTTCCCCTCGAACACCCAACCTGGCAGAGGGGCTGAGGACCCTGTGTGTGACTCTGGTTGCGAACCTCCCAAAGAAGGGCAATAAATAGTTTGGTCAGGAGGGGCAGAGTCATTAAAGAACTTTGGTTGTTCTATGCCTTGACGTAAAAGAAGCAGCGCCCCTTTCCAGAGAAGCATTTAGTGCGAGCAAGTCTCTTTAAGTACCCACCTTGGGTGAGTGTGAGGATCCAACCAACCCTGAGGGAACTAAAGGAGAAAATAAGGAAGGAAGACCCTCACCAGGCCCAGGTATTGGAACTTCCAGCTGTTCTTGGCACCCAGTTGAGTCTTAGACTCAAAGAGCCTTCATGGCAAAGTTGTTGTTAAAATACTTTTTACAAACAATGGGCTTCTTTAAGTGCATTTAAAGCCTCAGGTGTTGATCAAGGCTTACTGTAAATTTGACACTTAAAAGTAAGTGTTTTCTAGGATAGAGAAGCTCTCAGCCCTAGGCAGGTTGACCTAGTGACTGTTTTGTTACCCCAGGGGTAGCTCGGGAGGAGAAAATTAGGCCCATTGTTTTGAGGTTTACCTGGGTGGGGGTGCATCTTGAAATCTTCTTTTGAAGTTCTAGTTTACTTTTCAAATTACAGGGATCTAGCTTTAATGTCAAATTACTTAGATTTACTGTCAACCTGGAGGAAAAGCAGCCTACTTGATAAACTGAAGAGAAAGAATCCCTTTCTTTGAAGGCTGCCTCCTTTGAATTTGAAGTATTGCAAAGGAAAACCCTGCAGAGAGGAAAGTGTTTATGCAAATACCATTCCTAAAAGTGGATATAAAAAAAAAACCAAAGGGTTCTTATGTTTAACAGACAATGATGTTGATTAAGCGATCTGTAGAAACTTATATTCACCTGTCTTTAAGAAGAATAAATAAATATTTGAGTATATTTTGAAGAAATCAAAATTTCTTTTTTGTTTTTTTAAATATTTATTTGCATTTTATTTTCCTCCAATTACATGTAAAAACAATTTTAACATTCATTTTTAAAATTTTGAGTTCCAAATTCTCCCCCTCCCTCACCACCCCCTTCATTGAGAAGGCAAGCAATTTGATATAGGTTATACATGTATAGTCATGAAAAACAGATTTCCATATTAGTCACAGTGTAAAAGAAAACATAGACAAAAAAACTCAAGAAAAATAAAGTAAAAAAAAGTTATGCTTCCATCTGTATTCTGCCGCTATCAGTTCTTTCTCTGGGGATGGATAGCATTTTACATCATAAGTCCTTCTGAGTTGTCTGGGGAAATCAAAATTTCTTACAGAAAAAGCAGATCCTGAAAAAGCACTGTTAAGATATATTTGATGATACTGTTAAGTGTATACCCCGAGGAGGTCAAAAACAGAAAAAAAAAAAAGGTCTCTTGTAGACTGAAATATTCTCAGCAACCCTTTTTGTGATGGCAAAGAACTAGAAGAAAATAGGTTCTAATGAATTGGGGAATGACTAAACAAATTGTAATTTATGAATGTTATGGACTATTATTGTGCTGTAAGAAATGATGAAGAAATGAAGAATTTAGAGAGGCATTTGGAAGACTTCCATAGATAGATGCAAATGGAGTAAACAAAACCAGGAAAAGAATATGCATAATAATGACAATAGCATAAATGGAAATAACAAAGCAAAACTGAATGTTGAATAATTAGAAGGACCAACCTTGGCCCAGAGAAGAAATGAGAAAATTGAATTTGATTTTTCATTGAAGTGCCAGGGACTTGTGGGTGTGGAGTATTTCATAGGCTATCAGCATTGGAATATGTTGGTTGATTTTGCTGAATTGTGTTTTTTATTTAAAAAAAAAGATTTTGTTGCAAGGAAATGCTCACTGGTGAGGTGAGGGAGGAGGGGTATATGTGGAAATGATTATAGTATTAAAAATTTAGAGCTAGAGGGACTTTGGAAGTCATCAAGTTCAAACCTGTTATTTTACAAAATGAACTCAGAGAGGAAAATGATTTGTCCAAGGTCATGCCAGTAGTAAGTAGCAGAGAAGGGATTTGAACCTAGGTCCTCTTTATTCTAAATCTAGTACTTTCCCCACTGTACCTTCCTGCCTCCTGCATCACAAAGTGAATGTGATATAAAAACAAAAGGCATTAAATAAACTTAAATAAATATAAAATAAACACTTAATATATGCTTTTTTATTCTAGGTGTATGTGACCCTGGGCAAGTCACTTAACCTCTACCTGCCTCAGTTTTCTCAACTATAAAATGGGGATAATAAGAGCACCTACCTTGCAGAGTTGTTCTGAAGATCAGGTGAGATATTACATATAGATATATATGTAATATCTGCTACATATATTTTTAATATGTTACAAAATGCAAGATTAAAATACATCCAAGTATAATGATAGATATGGTTGAAGTATGTGATAGAAAATCAATTCCCAATAAACAATAACCAGACCAATGCAGTTCTGCATTGAGTGGTGCAGAGTTCCAAGGTAGAAAGACATTTGCCAAGTTCCCCTGTGACAGCCTAGGACTGTGATAACGGTCATGCCCCTGTTTATTTTTCCCTTGAGAAACTGAAAGGGTAAAAAAAAAAAAAAGATCACAACTAAACAAAAGCATATCAATAACAGGAAACTGTTGGTGAGAAATACCCTGATGTTCCTGTAAATTCACGTCACCACATTCCCAGGGGACAAAGGTGCGTGAACAGCATGGTAAACCATTATGATTTAATCCAAGGCCTTGCAATACTGTTTACAGTAAAACAACAAAAAGGAATTGTTCCTCAAGGCGCAAATAAGCAAATAATAGAAACACATATCAATATAATCAGGAAGCGATGATGCCGATGTCTGGGTCAGCTGCTGAAAACAGTCGGTAATCTAGCAAAGTCACCCCCCTGTCACTGCAGGCAAGTCCTAGGTGGAATCCCTGTGATGGGAGAATTCCCTTGCTGCCTGTGATCAGAGACAAAGGAGGAAATGGAATGCACCTTGAGTAATTTCAGAAAAGATTTATGGGCCATGACACCTGAATGTTTGTAGAGTTCCATTTCTTAGGAAGCCCAGAAGGATGAAGAACAACAATTCTTCCCGCCCCCTTAGGAAGTCTCTACAATTGAATTAAACAGAGATGTGAGAAACATGTCTACCTCCTTTGTATCCTGAATAGAAGAAGAAACAACTCCTTTATACCCAGAAGAAAGAAGAAGGAAGTTCAAAAAGGGACACAGACAAGCAGGCTTAGCACCATAATTTAATTTTTAAATTAAATTAAATTATAATGTAATAATTTATTGTTATATAAATATTATATTATAAAATTATGTTTTATGTTTATAACAATATAAATTTTATGTATTATATATAATTTATAATAAAATATGTTATATTATAAAAATGACAAATTTAATCATTTAAAAAACAAATTATGACATAGAAGTTCATAGTTTCAGATGCGATCTTTTTCTGTTCTTTGCATATTGAAATGTCTATGTTTGCTAAGTTCATACTAGCTAAGAAGCTGGACACATGATTACCTTGGTATAGGGAACTCCCAGGTGAGGAAAGTGCCTCCCACAATGTAGGTCACGCTATTTCTGAGTCCAGTACTTTGCACCGTGCTTGGGCACAATAGGTACTCAATAAATGTTTATTGATTGATAGAGAGTTGCTGAGAACAGAGGTGTCAAACTCAAAAGGAAAAGGGGCAGCTGATCTGTACATAAGGATCCCTGTGGGCTGCATAATAACTTAGTTTTAAAATGTACCATCTATGTTTTATTGTACTTTTACTTATTTTGTTAAATATTTCCCAGTTACATTTTAATCTGGTTCTGGTGCCCTCAGAGAGTGTTGGGGAGCAAGTGTTTAACACTTCTGGTCCAGAGCACTGATCGACCTGCCCAGCTTAACACGGCTAGCTTGGGTCAGAAGTCAGTCCTGGGATTTGGGTCTTCCTGGCTCCATGGACAACTCTCTAAGCACTATACCATACTGCCTCTAACTTGGCTCTTGCCCAAGTTCATAATATTAAAAAAAATTTTTTTTTTCTTCCCTCTCCTGGTGAAGAATAATAAAGAGGTACATATCCTTTTGGAATTAACAAAGTGTTTTACCTATGTCAACTCATCTGAAGCTTGCAGCAATGCCATTATAGGTAGTTGAAACATTATTATCCCCAATCTAAAGCTTAGAAAGGTCAACTGAAGTTCCCATGGTCACATAGCTAGAAAAGGTCCCAACTTCTCCTTACTCTGAGTCCAACACATATCTACACAGGTCTGTTGTTATGACAACCGCCTCCTTGAGAAGAGAAATTATACACAAGTTCACATTTTCACATACAATCCTCTTTTATGTTCTTTTAATGTTGGAGACAGTGTGGCATAGTGGATAACGAGTTGGTCTGGTCTGGAAATTAGGAAGATGACAGTGCAACTCTTGCTTCTGACATCCCAGCCATATGAACCTTAACTTCTCAGTGATTCTAGGCAGTTCTCTAAGACTATAAATTTTAGAAAAGGTGGTAACCTGCACTGATGCAGGGAGTTTCCTTTCCAGGGAGGTCCTTATACTAATGAAATCATAGGTCCAGTTCCTATCTGAATATATTGGAATATTTATGTTTATTGATGATTAGATTAGGAACTTATTGACGATTATGTTAGATTATGTTAGTTAAAGAATCAGAGTTAAAATGGTCTGGAATGGTTTCAACCCCTACCAATCTTATA
This sequence comes from Vombatus ursinus, assembly GCF_900497805.2. NCBI lineage: Eukaryota > Metazoa > Chordata > Mammalia > Diprotodontia > Vombatidae > Vombatus > Vombatus ursinus. Next base: position 22,389,496 of record NW_020954550.1, read on the forward strand.
AGTAGAGCCAGTAAGGGCAGGGCATGGATTTTCTTCCAGCTTTTCAATTACATTTCCTCCTCAGATCCATAGAGGAATCCCTCTCCCCAAGCCAGGACTGTGTTTGAAATTGTTCTAACACTCCTCTGAGAGGGCTGTTGAAGGACCCGAGACTCCTTTCATACCCTTGTGAACATTCCCAATGGCCAGCAGGAGGGGACCACCATGTGATGTCAAGTCCCTGATCTAAGCACACCATGGTTTGAGTCCACTGCTCACTATCTGTGTGACTATAAGCAACTGTCTTAACTCTCCACTTTAGGTTCTTTATTGGTAAAACAGAGATAGAGATTTGTGACAATCATCTAGATAAATCAGGACTAAAAACTTTTCTCATCAGAAAATTGAGACAAAAGGGTTTTCATACCCCACCCCTCCCCGAAACATATGGTTTTTGTTTTAGTTATCCTAACATTGGCCTCAGGTCTTCATTTTAGTATGTGCAGGTAAATATAGTCTTTGATAACACTAATGCCATATCCAATATTCTCTCCATCGTGCTATACCGTCTTTTACTCTCTTTGAGTCTGGGTAGAATGGTAAGTCTATAGCAGAATGCCTTATATTCAGAGCTGCACTCTCCAATTCATTCAATAAAAATAAAATAAAAATTATACCTTCCAAATCACCTGGCACTATTTCCCACCAGTGAGATACAACCATATTGAATAAAAGCACCATACTGAATTTTCACGTATGATCTGGGGCTGATGACAAACAGTTCCTAACCATCTAGATTTGTTAAATTCTACTTAGGTTGCATTTGAAATGTCCTCAAATTTTAAGAAAACTTTTCAAAACGTGACCTAGAATTTGTGATTCTCCTGACAATGGGATTGAATGAAATAATAAAAGTGAAACTTTGTTGTAGTCATGAAGGGTTATACAAATGTCACTCATCAACATCATAATTACTATTACTATTATTACCATAACCCAAGTATGACTTGAGGTATCCTTATCCCAACTCTCACTTCTACTGATGAGTGGAGGACCCCAGAACTTGGGGACCATCTCCCCCCTCAAAATATTGTGGGTACCCCAAGGGGCCAGGGGTAATTCTCTAATCCTATTGGCTGAAGTCCCTACTGTGATATTCCAATGCCCCAAGATTGTGATTCATGTAGTCAGCCAGCCTTGTCATGTTTTTTTTGGGGGGGGTGAGGTGGAGTAGGGGTTGTTTTTATTTTTAAGAAAGGGAGTATTTACTAAAGTAATAGAATAAGAACAGTTGGTGCAAAACATTCCCAGCCCCCAAATGTCTAGGTCTCACTCTTTCCCACAGGGAAAATGGGCTTCAGGATAGAAAGCGCTTGTGGCCAAAGGTTAACTCCCAGTTCCTGGCTGCTGGTTCTTTTGTCCCATCTATAGGGTATTCATGGTTTCCTTAAAGCATAGGATAGTCTCTTTGCTGGACTCTTTGTAGAGCTGTGAATCCAGTCTGTCTTTGGCTCCTAGTGAAGCCAACACTGTCTCTAGCTGATCTCAGGATGCTATTTAGGACAATAATGGAAAGATGGGAGCTTCTGCTATCTCTAGATGTTATAATGCTAGAACACTAATGGAAATATGTGGAATCCAACATCCTCCAGACCATTCAAAGCTGGAATGTGTTCCTTTGGTCAAAAGGGGTGGCGGTGGAGTGAAGATAACCTGCCTGGTCCTGGCCTCCTTTTGCCCCTTACATCATACTTTCTTAGGAAACTCCTTACTCATTCCAATTTTGGGGATGTCTCCCTTCTCTACACCCTTGATAATTTGTAGAGGATTCTTGTGGTATGGTCAGGTTTCTTCAGTCTATTGAGACATAATTCTTGTGCAACTTCATTCTAGTTATTCTAGTTTGAAAGCCTTTTTGTACTTTTGTTGTTGTTGAGTTGTTTCAGTTGTGTTCAACTCTCTGTGACCCCATTTGGGGTTTTCTTGATAATGGAAGGGTTTGCCATTTCCTTCTCTAGTTTTCACACTTGGTCTATAGTATTTTGATCAATCACTTAACTGAACCATATTTTCACATAGTTAAAGAATAAGAGTTAAAATGGCCTGGGATGGTTTCAACCCCATCTTTATATTATTATTACTAATACTCATGACTGGGTTACTGTAATAGCCTTTTGATGCGTCTGCCTGCCTCAAGCCTCTCCCCTCCATCCAGCCCCTAAAGTGATTTTCCTAAAATGAAGGTCTAGCCATATCACTCTGTTACTCAATAAACTCCAGTGGCTTCTTATTGCCTCCAGGAGCAAATATGAAATGTTCTGTTTGCCATTTGAACCCTTTCATAACCTAACACCCTCTTACCTTTCCAGTCTTTTCATACTTTACTCCCCAACATGTAATCTTTGAGCCAGTGTCATTGGCCTCCTGGTTGTTACACCAACAAGACACTCCATCTCTCAGTTCTGGGCATTTTTTCTGTCTATCCCCCATGCCTAGAACAGCCTCCCTCCTCTGTTACAATTAATGACCTTTCCGACTTCCTTTAAGTCCCAACTAAAATCCCACCTTCTACAGGAAGCTTTCCCCAACCCCTCTTAATTTCAATGTCTTCCCTCTGTTAATTATTTCCTATTTATCCTGTACATAGCTTGATTTGTATATATCTGTTTAGATGCTGTCTCCCCTCTTGGATTGTAAACTCCTGAGAGTAGGGACTGTCTTTTGCCTCTTTTTGTATTCTCAGCACTTAGTACAGTACCTGGCACATAGTAAGTGCTTAATAAATGTTTATTGATTGATACTGCTACTGCTACTACTACTATAATACTGCCACTAGCACTACTACTGCCACTATTACTACTAGTACTACTACATTTGGGGATTTCACCAATAATAATACTACTACTACTAGAATACTGCCACTACTATCACTACTACTACTGCTGCTGCTACTAGTAATACTAGAATACTGCCACTATTACCACTACTACTATTGCTGCTGCTGCCACTACTACTACTACTGTTACTTCTATTTCTACTACCACTGCCACTACTATTACTATAATACTGCCACTACTAACACTACTACTATTGCTGCTGCTGCCACTATCACTACTATTACTGCCACTATTACTACTATAATACTGCCACTACTAACACTACTACTATTGTTGGTGCCACTACTACTACTATTGCTGCTGCCACCACCACCACTACTACTACTGCCATGACTACTACTGCTGCTGCTATTACTACTACTACTACTACTACTACTACTACTACTACTACTACTACTACCGCTACTACTACCACTACTTATCATCACTTACTCCCAGGAAAACATAGACTTTCAGAAGTCCATTGTTGAATATAATAGCAAATATTATGAAAAATATTAGGTACCATCTACAGAGAGCTGTGGTTTGCAAAGTGCTTTATATATGCTATCTCAGTTATCCTCACAACAATCCTGTTGAGTAGGTGCTATTATTAGTCCATTGTACAGATGAGGAAAATGAGGCTTAAAGAAGTTAGTTGACTTGCCCAAGATCACACAGCTAGCAAATATCTGAGGTGGAATTTGAACCCAAGTCTTCCAGACTCCAAATCTAGCATTCTCTCTACAATGCTGATTGTCACAAAAAGATAAAAGTTTTGTCTATCCCCACTGTCTCCTTCTCTTTGACACTGGCTGTACATCCACTAGGTTCCAGTCACATCATTCTCTTGCACTGAGCCATTCAATTGAGCATTCTTCATGAGTGCTGCAGACAAGTCTAGAATGGCAAAGCTCTGGTGTAGACCAGGAGCATTCTCTTCACCTCCATAAACCCAAGGGGAATTACTAAGGCATCCTCCTTTAGCTTCAGGGCAGCACTGTCTCCCTTGTGGAAAGAAAACAAGGTTTAATCTCAGACAAATCACTTCACCTCCCTTGGCCTCAGTTTCCCCATTTTTGAAATGAAGTGGGATTAGATTCTAAAGTCCCTTCAAGCTCTAAAATTATATGATTCTAAGTTAGGAGACTTTCAGTGGTCAACAGCACATCCTGTTTATCATCTCAGTCATTTTGACTTGTTGTGCTGTTGTTGGGGATTTCACCAATAATAAACCTCAATCCAATATGGAAATATGTTTTACATTGCACATATATAACTTATATCAAATTGCTTACTGTCTTAGGGAGGGGGAGATGAAAGACAGGAGAAAATTTGGAACTAAAAATTTTTTTAGATAAATAAAAAATATATTTTTTAAAATTGTCTTTACATGTAATTGGAAGATAAATACTATTTAAAAAGGAAAAAAAAACTCAGTCCAATTGAACAGAATTCCCGTTTAACTCCCTGCCAATCAACCAGTCTGCTAGATGCTAATAACTTCTCAATGGCAATTTAATTAGGAGATTTTCTAGGACTCTTTCAACATCATTTCTCTAGTAATCTAAATTTAAATAAAGAATTATTATGATTAACAATGCTTATCTTAATTAAGAATCCATAATTAGATCTTAAAGATGAAAAGCAATTGTGGCTTAGTGGATGGAGAGCTAAGTAGAGTCAGTAAGACCTGGGTTCAGGTCCTGTTTCTGCCACAGATTGGCTGTGTTGTTTAAACTTTCAGTGCCCCCATCAGCTTTTTAAAACTCCGTCTGTATTGATGGAGGGAATTTCCTCACCAAGAGTCTCAGACACAGATGAAATCACAGATCTAGTCTGGTCCAAAAAGAGGTAGACGTTGTCTAAGCATTTGGCAAAGACATAGGATCTTGGAATTTAGAGCTGGGAGAGACCTTAGAAGTCATTTAGTTGAGGAAACTGAGGTTCAGGGGATGGGGAATGGATGGGGAAAAGGGACTTTCTTGTGGTCACGCAGCAAGTAGTAAAGGTCAAGGGTTGTACTGAAACTCAAGGTCACCCAGGCAGGAAGTAGCAGACCTGGGATACAAAGTTAGGTCTTATGTGTCTCCAGATACAATGGTCTTTCCATGAGAACACGCTGTGGTATCTTTAATGTCAAGAAATTTATACCTTAAGATAGACGATCCTATGTTGATTATTCTCTAAATAAGAATTCAAAAGACTGAGGATCATGGTGATTTGTTTTCATTTTGCTCACTTTGAATAATAGATTCTTTTCCTTCATGCCCCATAGGAGGAAAATGAGAAACAAAGCTAAAGTATGGCTCCTTAGGACAGAGAAGACACATTCTTCTGAGAGAAAAGACAACAGAGCTGATCAAGCACAGATACTGGGATCATGTTTTCTAATCCCAAAATGAAGATGGATGATGTAGCCAGGAATGTGCCTTTTTGGAAATTTCCTTAAAAGTAAATTTTCTTTTCTTGAAATAAGAACTGGCCACATGAATCTAAGATGTATTTACAGTTGTCAGGGTCAGAGTTCATGCAAAATTATCTGTGCCTCTTTTTTAAAGCTTTATTAATGTTCTATTTTTACATCAGATACATTTACAGATTAAACAGTTAAGTAAAACCAGTAATGCAGTGACTTCATCTGAAAGGGCATGTATCATTTCATACTTCTAGCATTCCCTCTCACTTCTCTTTTTTTTTCTTGTTTGTTTGTTTGTTTGTTTTTAGGCAATTGGGGTTAAGTGACTTGCCCAGGGTCACACAGCTAGTAAGTGTCAAGTATCTGGTCTGAGGTCACATTTGAACTCAGGTCCTCCTGACTTCAGGGCCGGTGCTCTATCCACTGTGCCACCTAGCTGTCCCTCTCACTTCTCTTTTTAAAAAAAAATTAAAAGAAATCTATTTCTCCTCCTTTTTAGTGACAATAATAAACCCCTACCTCATCCTTAACTCCTATCCTCTTTCCTGAAGTTGCCAGTTCTTGGTGGTCTTCTCTACCCTTGAGTGTGACTGATCTATAAAAAAGTGGAAAATCTTTTGGATGAAAAGCCTCTTAGATATGCCTTGTAGGAAAGAGTGGTAAGCATTGGCTATATCAGAAGGAGACTTCCCTTCTTCCTAATACTCAGTGTCTGAGTAGTGCTGCACACCTTTGAAAGCCATGGGAAATACCGTGGACCAGGAGATGTGTGCCTGAACTGGCAGAGGTCAGCATAGACTTCATGGGAGCTCCTGCCATCAGTTCCATCACTGAGCAGGACCCATAAGAACAGGTGGCCTCTTCATGAATCCAGCCTTCCTACAGGAATATCTTTGGGGAAGTTAAAGAACAGACTGGTCTATCATCAATGCTGACATTGGATGGTATTGCCAGTTTATTGTTATTAACCAAAGTTGTTTTTTTCCCCATACTGACCAGAGTAGTCATAAGTGGGAATGTCTTCTGCTATCCAGTAAGGCAGATTTGCCAATTTTCTGAATGGGAATATGAGCCAAAAGGAGTCAGGAAGACTTAGGTTCAAATCCCACCTCTGATGCTTACTGGCTGTAGGAATGTGAACAAGTCACTAACCCTCTCTAGGCTCCACTTCCTCATCTGTAAAATGAAGGGATTATGTTGTATGATCTCTGGTATAAATTCCCTTCTATAGCTTTAAATCTATTATTCTATAACTCCAAGAAAATAACCTAAGCTCTTCATGACACGCTATTAGAGACATGTTATGGGAACATTTATATCCACTATGTAAAGCAACCAATTAGATCACATACAGTGATTGATGTAAAGTGGATGATTAAATGACTAAAATATCTAGATTGTGTCTGGCTTCTTAACGATTGCTGTGATGAACCATGAAATGATAGCTCTGGAATGGACCAGAAAGATAATTTTGTCAAACCCTTTCATATTATAAGTGAGGATGCTGAAGCTTAGCCCTTCCCCTTGGAAGTTACCAGCCCTAGGTCACAGTCATTTATTGAAAGAGTGGGAACAAAAGCTTGGATCCCTCGACTCTTAATTCAGTGTTCTTTCTACTACTCTACGCTAAACCCCCACCCATTCCCCTCCTGCTATCCTCTCTCAAAAAAAAAACAAAACAAACAAAAAAAAAAAAACAACCCACTCCCAATTCATTTGCTCATGCTGCATAGATATGAAAGTCAAGTTCAGCTGGCAGTGGGGGAATCTGACTGCTTAATCATCTATTTCCTGAGTACAATGTTCATAATTTTATAGCTCATTGCCTTATCAAGTTAAAACATCCAGACTGTCTGTCATCTCTATATTTAGAACTTATTTGGCACTACATTGTGACTTCAGGTACTAGATTTCTAAGGACTAAACTTGCCAAAAGTAACAAAAGCCTCATTGAATACTCCTTGATCCAAAACTGTTTTAAAGGACATAGGTTTATAAGTTTACACAATATCCTTGGGAGGTAGCAAAACTTATTATCCCCCTTTAATATGTGAGGAAAACTGAGGCACAGAGATTTCATGACTCTCACTCAAGGTGGTAATAGTGATTGATAGGAATAGATGCATTTTTTTTTTCAGGAAATTGGGGTTAAGTGACTTGCCCAGGGTCACACAGCTAGTAAGTGTCAAGTGTTTGGTCCCAGGTCGAATTTGAACTCAGGTCCTCCTGACTTCACGGCCGGTGCTCTATCCACTGCTCCACCTAGCTGCCCCAATAGATGCATTCTTGATAACACAAAGTACTCCTGCACATCACAAGCTTTCTCTGATTTGGTAAAGATGTCTAGAGGTTAGGTGATTTGCTTAGATCACACAGGTAAGTGTCAAAGGCAGGACCAGAAGCCAAGTCTCAGCATTTAGCCTATTTTGCTTTGATCTTTTGCCTTTTGACTCAATCATATCATTAATTTGTGATGATTTTGGACAAGACTTGGGTTAATATGTGTGCAGTTGAGAGTTGTGAAAGTCACCCAGATAATTCAGGACTAAAAATTACTTTTACCAGACATCTGAGACAGTTTTTTTCCCCCACACCTGTCTCCCTCAATTTTTGTTTTAGCTCTCTGAGACCCAGTGTAGAACAATAGAAAGAGTGCTGGTTTGGAGTCAGATGACCTGGATTTAAATCCCAGCTTTGCTATTTACCTGCTACCTTTGAGACATTGGACAAACCATTTAATTGTCTATAAGCCTCAGTTTCCTCATCTGTCAAATGATGGGGTTGAATCAATGACCTTTAAGGTTCCTTCCAGCTCTACATCTTCAACTCTGTTCTAACTACTGACCTCCCTGGCTTCCTTTAAGTATCAACTAAAATCCAATCTTTAACTGGAAGCTTTTCTCAACCCCTCTTAGTTCTAGTGTCTTGACTCTTTTCATTATTTCCTATTTATCCTGTATAGAACTTGCATTGTATATACTTGTTTGCGTATTCTTCCTCATTAGATTGTAAGCTTCTTGAGGGTAAGAACAGTCTTTTGCCTTAAGTATCTCCAGTGCTTAACACAGTACCTGGCATACAGCAGATGCTTAATAAATATTGATTGATTGATTGACATTTATCTCAGTTTTCTCCTTTATGTATATAGGCACATACTTTGATAGTACTGGCATCATATAAAGAAACATCATTTGACACTTCTCTATCAGTGAGGAATTAACATTTAAAAAACCATGTTGAGTTTTCACTTATATCTCTCTGCTAACAACAATCCCCAGACATTTGCATTTGGAAAACTCAAATCTCCAGTAGAAATATACTCAAAGTCTTAAGAAAATTCTCTGGATTTTTACCATTTTTGATTTTACAGCAGTACATTGTTCAAATGGAGGCACAGTCTTGTCTTTTGAGTTAAAGTTTTTAAAAAAGACAAAGATGTGCGCAATTGCCCATGACCAATCCTTGGACCCCTGGAATCAGCAGCAGCATGACTAATCTGAAGTTCTTCACCTTTCCTCCCCTCCTCCACCAGATCCTGCCCCTCTCTGTGTCTACACTCTGGATTATTCTTTATTTCATCAGTTATGTTGATTTTGAGCACCTTCTATATGTTCAATCATTTCAGTCGTGTCTGACACTTCATGACCCCATTCAGGATTTTATTGGCAAAGATACTGGAGTGGTTTGTCATTTCCCTCTCCAGCTCATTTTACAAATGAGGAAACTGAGGCAAACAGGATTAAATGACTTACCTACGGTCACACAGCTAGTAAGCGTCTGAGGCCAGATTTTAACTCAGGAAGATAGGTCTTCCTGAATCCAGGCCCAGCACTATCCACTATACCACCTAGCTGCCCTACTTTCTAAGCACAAGAGAACATACAGCTTCTCTCAATGCCCCACTTCTTTTAGATACAAGGTTACATGCTTCTTTCTTCAAAAAGATAAATATGATCTCTCTCCATGGTTCAAAAGCAATTACTTCATTTTGAAAAAAAAAACCAATTCATAGCCAATGTTTCTTTACCAAGTGGACTAGGTAATTTTGATTTATGAAAATTTAGGCTGTATTGATGGAAAATGTGCAGTATGCAATCTGTCTGCTGCCTAGTAATCATCAAATTTCAGCTATCAAACAGAGTTGAGATGTTTTTTTTTGTTCTCCATATGCATAACCTCATTCCCCAAATGTAAAACATCTTTTTTGTGATACCTTTTGATCAGTAAGAAATTGGCTATTTATATATAAAGTTATACAGTCTAATCTTATGCATAGGTAATCATATATACATTGAGCTATGCTGTACATATAGGATTACAGAATTAGCCCTGGAAGGGACCTCAGAGGCTATCTCGTTCAAACCTTCATTCTACAGAGTAGGAAATAGACCTAGGAGGAAGTTAGGATTTTGTTTTTTGTTTTTTGTTTTTCGTTTTCTTTTGCCTAAGGCCACACAGATAGTCAGCATAAGGTACAGATCCTTTCAGATGTGGATATTTTGGTGGCTGAAAGGGGCAGGAAAAGGACATTTGTGTAAGGAACACTGATAAAATCAGCTTGAGAAGAAACACAGCCCCTCAGATAAAAATGCCTGAGAAGAGAGAGATACGAACAAACAGTTCTAAGGACTTGAGAGCACACTGGCCTTCAGATAAATATCCTGAGAGGCCTTGTTTGAAGGCAGGGCAATGACTGAATGGTAGATGTCTGCAGGGTATTACAGCACATCATTCATGTACATATGACTATTTTCAGAGTTTTCAAAGAAATTATAAATCAAAACATTTTTTTTGAGGACTATGGTGAGTCACACCTGACAGAAAGGTGAAATTTGTTGAGTTTCACACCCTAAGTGATGGGTCACTTTATAAGGAGCACTTGATTTGAAGCATTAGAAAGTAAGAGGGGGAGAGGTTAGGAGATGACTAGATGAAGATAATTCTGTAGAATGAACTGAGGGCAGGAGGAACTGGGTGCAGAAGATGCAGGATGTGACAGGAGCAATTGCTTACAGAAGATAGAACACAGAAGTTTATAGAACTGAGCTTGCAGGAAGGCCTTGTAGCTATTTTGCTTGGGCCAGTGCTGATTGGTAGAAAGGTGTTGGTTTGCTGAGACCTATTTAGAGAAAACAGAATCCCCTGCTGTTTGAGGAGCTGGCTGGGAGCATAACTCGGTCCCAGTCAATAGTTTGAGAGGGACAAACTCTTCAGAGACCCAAATCTGAAGAGTCTGGTAGTTCTCCTAACTAAAGGAACTACATGTCACTGAAAGAGAGCAACCCTTTCTCAACACCCTTCTAGGGGAGACTGGGTGCTAAAAGAGCTTGATACTGCTTTATCAGTCAGAGAGTAGCATAGAAGTAACTTTTTTATTAATTTATTTTTAATTTTAACATTCACTTCCATAAGCTTTTGAGTTTTAAATTTTCTCCCTGTTCCTCCCCTCCCCCTTCCTCAAGACAGCATGCAATCTGATATAGACTATACATCTACATTCCTATTAAACATATTTTCACATTAGTGATGTTGTAAGTAAGAATTAGAACCAATAGGAGGAACCACCAGAAAGAGGAAATAAAACTCAACAGGAGAGAAAAAAAATAGCAAATCGTATGCTTCGATCTGCATTCAAATTCCGTAGTTCTTTCTTTGGATGTTGGATAGCATTTTCCATCATGAGACTTTTGGAGATGTTTTATATTCTTGTATTGCTGGGAAGGGTTAAGTTTATCAATATTAGTCATCGAACAATGTGGCTGTTATCGTGTACAACGTCCTCTTGGCTCTGCTCACTTCACTCAGCATCAGTCCATACAAGTCTTTCCAGGTTTTTCTGGACACAACTTGTTCAGCCATTCCCCAATTGATGGGCATCCACTCAATTTCCAATTCTTTACCACCATAGAAAGAGCTACTATGCATATTTTTGTATATGTGGGTCCTTTTCCCATTTTTATGATCTCTTTGGGATACAGCCCTAGAAGTGGTATTGCTGAATCAAAGGGTATGCACAGTTTTATAGCCCTTTGGGCATAGTTCCAAACTGCTCTCCAAAATAGTTGGATCAGTTCACAACTTCACCAACAATGTATTAATGTTCCAATTTTCCCACATCTTCTCCAGCATTTATCATTTTCCTGTTTTGTCATGTTAGCCAACCTGATAGGTGTGATGTGGTACCTCAAAGTTGTTTTGATTTGCTTTTCTCTAATCAATAGTGATTTAGAGTATTTTTTCATATGATTATAGATGGCTTTAATATCTTCATCTGAAAATCGTGAGTTCATATCCTTTGACTATTTATCAATTGGGGAATGACTTGTATTCTTATAAATTTGACTTAGTTCTCTATATATTTTAGAAATGAAGCCCTTATCATAGACACAGGTTGTAATTTTTTTTTCCAGTTTTCTGCTTCCCTCCTAATCTTGGTTGCATTGGCTTTGTTTGTGCAAAAGCTTTTCAGTTTAATGTAATCAAAATTACCCATTTTGCATTTCATAATGTTCTCTATCTCTTGTTCTGTCATAAATTCTACTGTTCTCCAAAAATCTGATAGGTAAACTATTCCTTGCTCTCCCAGTTTGTTTATACTATCAGCCTTTATATCTAAATCGTGGACCCATTTTGACTTTATTTTGGTGTAGAGTGTAAGATTTTGGTCTATGCCTAGTTTCTACCATACTCTTTTCCAGTTTTCCCAGCAATTTTTGTCAACATAGTGAGTTCTTATCCCAGATGCTCGGGTCTTTGGGTTTATCAAACAGTAGATTACTATAGTCATTGACTACTATGTCTTGTGTACCTAACCTATTCCACTGATCCACCACTCTTATTTCTTAGCCAGTACTAAGTAGTTTTGATGATTGCTGCTTTATAATACAATGTAAGATCTGGTATGGCTAGGCCACCTTCCCTAGCATTTCTTTTCATTAGTTCCCTTGATATTTTGGAACTTTTGTTCTTCCAGATGAATCTTGTTATTATTTTTTCTAGCTCTATAAAACAATTTTTGGTAGGAACTGTATGGCACTGAATAAGTAAATTAACTTAGGTACAATTGTCATTTTTATTATATTAGCTCAGCCTATCCATGACCAATTGATGTTTTTCTAATAATTTAGATCTGATTTTATTTGTGTGAAAAGTGTTTTGTAATTGAGTTTATATAGTTCCAGGTTTTGTTTCAGCAGGTAGACTCCTAAATATTTTATAATGTCTACAGTAACTTTAAATGGAATTTCTCTTTCTATCTCTTGCTGTTGGGCTTTGTTGGTAATATATCGAAATGCTGATGATTTATGTGGGTTTATTTTATATCCTGCAACTTTGCTAAAGTTGTTTATTATTTCAAGTAGTTTTTTACTTGATTCTCTAGGATTGCATAGAAGTAACTTTGCCAGTCAGTAGAGCTTCTAGGGCCAGAAGGGAAACAGATAATAGAGAAGCAGTTTTGCCTAACAGGTGATAGGTGGTGCATTCTGTTCTCTAAAGAACATCAGAATTATTAGTTACCCTGGGCATATGAGCTTCTTTACTCTTGTGTTTTCCTGCTAGAGTTCTGTAGGTGTATGTCTACATTCTTCCATGGACACTGTGTCACTAGGTTCATAGATAGACTACTATATTTAGATTAGTTCTGTTCTTTCCCCTCTTCAATAAATATTATTATTATTTTTGGGATAGCTAGGAGGTGCAGTGGATAGAGCACTGGGACTGGTGTCAGGAAGACTTGAATTCAAATCTGAACTCAGACTAGCTGGGCAGGTCACTTAACCCTATTTGCCTCAGTTTTCTCATCTATAAAATGAGCTGGAGAAGGAAAGGGTAAACCATTCCAGTATCTTTGCCAAGAAAACCTCAAAAAAGGTTGTGAAGAGTCAGACGCGACTGAACAACAACAACAAATTATTATTCTTGCTTTTACCTTATCATTTAGTCAATATTTCATATTTAAGAGTAAATAGTATTATTGTGAATGCTTTTTTTAAAATGGTAAGCACACTGGTTGAGGCCTAGAGGCTGTAGTGGTAAATAGGACCCTTCGATAGAGTTTGAATAGTAGCTGTGCGGTTGTTACTACAGCCACTCCTTTTTCACTCTTTCTACTCTAGGAGAAGTTTGCCTTTATGAAACCAGTTTGGAGATATGTAAGCAAAAGAGCAGGGTGAGGGTGAAGGTCATAGGTTTAATGTCTGGGTTGACATTTCCACAAGCTACAAAAACATCATAGGTAAGATTTGAACTCATATCCTCTGACTGCAGTCAGTGATTATTCCATTATGCCAACGAGCCTCCTGTGTGTGAAACTGAGAAAAAAGGACAGAGATAAAAAGAGTAAAAGGGACTCAGTCAGACAGACCAAAAAACAGAGGCAGAGAGAGACTGACACTAACCTCATATATCTAAGCAATTTGGTTCTAAACTTGTGACTCATAACTGGATATTTTAATAAAGTGACAATAATGTCCCTAGGGCTCCTCTAATATTTCTGGTGGCAGAAGGAAAAGCAGTTATCCAAACATTTAGTCATCTGATCTAAGAGGGGCAGAAAGATGGGCTGGGAAGGAAAAGTCTTGGATACCCATGGCAACATGCTCAGAGGAGTCCTGGGGAGTCTCAAGGCGGGAAGATACAAACCTCTGAGTCATGGAGACCACCAGCAGAAGCCCCAAAGATGGCCAAAGGACACCCCCCCCAACTCGTAGCAATGATTTCAGATAACTGAAAAGTTGGGTAATTACTTGGAATACAAGAGACTCTGTTGTTATCTCTCTCTCTCCTGTGAGTTTCTATTAGCACTTATTGCCTGTACCTCTCATATCATATGGATTACATACACAGTCATGTAATGTCATTACTTGTATATATGCCTTATGTTCTCAACTACTTTGTGAGTGCTTGGCAGAAGGAACAGTCTTTCAAGCTTCTTTGTACTATCTCATAGTACCTAGCACAGTGAACCACACAGAGAAGGCACCCAATAAATACTGGTAGATTGGTAGACAAATTGATTAATGCTAAAGAAACTAGTTAGTAAATCAGTTTCCAGGTAGTGGAAAATCAATTGAAAACCCAGGAAAGTAAATATATTGTAAGAGAAATGAAACATTTGCCAATACTTGGATCTCTATTCTTTCTACTCTAGACACACTGTATTTTAAGTACACATGTAATTTATCTGCTCATTACATTTCACTTTCTTTTATATGAGAGCAATGAAAACCAGAAGATGATTTTGGCATTTTATTTTCTTTCCATTTAATTCAACTTCAGGACTCGACATCATGTACATTTTTCTAACACAGGGTAACTATTCCATGTTGCAACAGAGTATTAATCACTCTCCATGATGGGGTCCAATAGTGCCATTCTTGGTTTTCTTCAACTGTACCACAATTAGCTTTTGGGAGTTAAATTGGGACCCATTAGGAATAAAGTGCTTGCATTATTCCCTAATGAAGAAAGCAGCTTGTTCAGGCATGGTGCCTCAGCTCTGTTCTATCATTCCAGTCCCATGGCTTTAAATGTTAGTTGGTTAGTTTCCATCTTCTTCCTGGACAAGGTTGCCTATACATACCGGCTTCCATGTGATTAAAGGGACACTGAAAGCCTCCGTTTGCCCCAAAGTATCTCTTCTACTGACTTAGTATTAAAGGATGGATAGGGCTATTTAATAGGTAGATTGGGAAGGACAAGTGCATTCCACACACATTGAATAGCATAAGCAATGGTTCAGTGCTCCCCATTCCTGCTATCATATTCCCTTTTTAATGTTGAGATATTGTGCCCAGAGAGCCTTTGTCAAAATGCACAAATATTTCCTAGGAGACATAACACATTTGCATTCATATACTAGCCAAACTAGCTCCATGCATGATGTGTTGATGCCTGCAATGTTTCTAATCTCTGTTAGGAAGGAGGGGGCCCCTAGAAGTTCCGATGGGGGAAACAGATTAGTGAGACCCTAGGAGTGATGAGATTTAGATACAGGCACACAAGTTTTCCCCCTCTCTTTCCTCTTCTTTTGCCCCTTCGTGTTCAGTCTTTTTCAGCCCAAAGATTATTGTCTTTGGAAGAAAAAACAGGGGCAAAATAAAGCAGTGGTTTTGCCCTCTCTCCATTATCAGTTACCATGGTCTCAATTACCCCGAATACCATTACTTCTTTGTTCCTTCTTTTTTCCCCAATAATACAAAAATAATTTTTTTTGTTCTTAGCTTTCCTTGCCAGCCTTACCTCATTCTACACTTCCGTACTCCTCACTCTGTTCTTTCAGAGCTTTTGTAGTCAGTCTCTTGTAACCTCTTCATTTAACCTTCATAGGCTTCAGTTTATCCATAAAATGTGAAAGTGGGACTAGATGGTTTCTAAAGGCCTGTCTAGCACTAACCTATGAAATCTATGAGTAAAGATAAAACTCCTTCACTTGACACTCATAGCTCTCTATAATTTGACACATTACTTTTCCAGTCTTATCTCATATAAGCTGAACTACTCATAGCAATTGTTCTTACTAGACATCCTACGAGTTCTTACCTCTGTGTCTTTGCTTACACAGGGTGTCCCAAAAGTCTTAAGCTTTAATAGTTTAAGACTGTAATAAGACTTTTGGAATACATAGTAGTATTTCTTATACTTGGGATGCCTTACCCAATCCATCTATTAACCTATTAAACTCCTCCCCATTTTTAAAAGCTAAGTTTAAAAAAAATCTATCAGCATACAAAATTGTGTTCTGACATCTTCCATTTATTCCATTTTGCATACCATACAGTCACATGCAGAAGAGAGAAACAATGGTGTTATACAAAGTACCACTGGTTTAAATGTTAGTTATAAGTATCAAGGATAGACATGCCCAACTTAATAAGACCAATTTAGTAGTAAAGAGATTTTTTTTCCATATGTACAGTTTTGTCATTATAAGGAACTCCTGAGTATCATCTCAGTATAACTTGGGACTTTAGAAAATTGCCCAAGGACACTGAGAGGTTAGTGATGTGCCCATGGTTGTACAGTCACTTTTGTGTTAGATTCAGGAATTGAACACAAGTCTTCCCAGTTCTAAAGCCAGTCCTCTATCCACTACACTAGAGCTGCCTCCCATAATAAAGAGCTATCTTACAATAAAAGGAGTTGTTCCTCTGGCAGAGTTGGTCAGAACAGAGGCTTGAGATGGATAACCACAATGTACAAGGACCTATATAGATGAGTGTTGGAAGTGCAGGAGTGAAGGGTGGCAAGTGACTGCGGGGCAGAATGATCAATCTGCTACATAAAGTAAGTCATATTCTCATACAGCCTTAAATGTCAAAAGAAAAATCTCAGAATAAACCTCATGCTTCAGTAGAAATTAATGAAATGAAAATCTTTTGAGATAACTGTGCCCTTCTTGATACAATAAATAGCCTGGCAAGGAAATTATGGACTCCAGGAAACCATAGGAGATGAAAGATAAGCCAGAGCCAAGCAGAGATGAACAAAGGAATACTGTGAAATAACAACAGGACTAATCAGTACCACGAAGGGTGAAAAAATAGCCTCTGGTCCATTTCAGAGATGTGAAACCAAGGTGAAAAGAGAGGAAAACAATTCTAAAAGTATCTTGAAAGAAAATTCTCTCTGACGAAAATTGGACTCTCCCTATAATACCCTTTCATATCTACCAAAAAATACAAGATAGTATGGTCACTCTCTCTCAAGATTCCAGTGATTTCAATGTCAACAACCAGTTCCTTCCTATGGGGCAGAAACAGATCTTCAATAATAATGCTCCTTTTTTGTTTCTTCCACATTCTAAAAGATGAAATTTTTCATCCTGTATTAAGAAGTGCTTAGTGCCTTACTTTTAGCAGAGGCCATAGGCTCATAGAGATTTAGAATTGGGAAGAAACTTAGGGGTCATATAGTCCAATTCCCTAATTTTACAAAATTAGGCCCAAAGAGGTTGAGTGATTTGCTTATGGTCACAAAAATATCAGAGTCAGTATTTGATCCAAGGTCATCTGACTCCTCTGATTTCAAGTCTAGTTATCCTATTGCTTCCTATGGGGTATTCAAATATATGGAGTTTCCCATTTCTATTGTATTACCTTCATCCCATATTATGATCTGTTTCTGTAGCTCATCAACTATTTCCTCCTTCTGTCCAGGTAGGCTGTAGTATATTTTCACGCTATCTTATCTGTTTGAATTTCCATTGATTCCACCCGAATATTTCCTTCCAAAATTATTGTTACACTTAAGTTTTCAAAATGTACTCTTAGGATAATGGGGCAGAGTATGAGAACCAACATAATATAAAAATGCAACTGAATCTGTCTTTTGAAATGCCCCAAAACTCCGGCCCCTTGCTATGTGAGGATGGCATGAATCACATATGATCTCCTTCACTTGCTTCTACATAGCTTTGTGCCAGAGAAGAGACACAAAGATGTGCCTGTATAAGGGATTTTATCTTGGGAAAACCCAGTTAATGTAACACTTTCTACTCCTAGGTCTTACTCTCATTCTATGAACAATTATGACTTCCAAGGGGCAGAAAAGTGGCTCAACCTAACTGTAGCTATTGGCCCTAGTACAAATTGTTCTCTCTTAAATATCTGTGGTAACACTGTACCTTCCCTCCCCACTGCAACACACACTGTGATGGTACAGTACAATGCCACTAGACTGCAGGTGACTTGGCACTGTCTGTTCTTTTTAACCACCCAGCTTTGCCTTGACCTCTGCCCATGGTGCTGATATATTCTCTGGAAGTGCTAATGTTTCCTATCTCCATTTTGTGGATTACCACTCAGGAATATGTCTTCTTGATAATCAAGGCAACCTCACCACTCTCTGTTCCCTTTAAATAAGATATACCTTTCCATTGTCATATTCTAATTAGGAATCATATCTCATCAAGTTTCAGTGATACCCATGGAGACAAATTTAACTAATTATGTTAATATCTCCAATTAACTTTGTTTATTACCCATATTGTGCACATCTTTGAATAATTATTAGAGGGAATTCCCAGTAATAATAGTGCCCTTCTTCCTGAGTGTTGTTTCCTATGAATTAGTGGGCATTTCCAGCACTTTGCTTCTTCCTATTGTGTAATGAATGCTCTCTGTGGTATGTGGCTTAGTGGTTATATGTGGGAAACTTTTTTCTGTCATTTCTAGTTTAAGACTTTTTTGATCAGATTTTCAAGCCTCCATGTATATGTGTATACACATATTGAGAGAGGTTGTTATTTATCTCTTACATTAATAACCAATTAATAATGGGGGGGAGAATCCAGGTTTTTTTTCCCTATTTCCTCATCCAGAAATAAACCCCTGAGGGTTATTCAACTAGTCCTTGCAAAGGACATTGCTGATAGATGAAATTGCCCAAATCCTCTGGATTCATACTTCATACCCTGCCAAACTAGAAGAGCTTACCAAGAGAATCTAATCTAGGTGGAATTCTTACCCCACAATCGTTCATTGTTCACTGACTGGGTGGAGGAAAGGTCTTTTTATATAGATTGCCCAAGGGGGAGTAGTCTGGTTAGAGATGAATCTCTCTTTGTCCCTGAGTAATATGACAGAGAAAGGTACTAGTCCCTCATTAGAATAGGCCCACCTCCCATTATAATACTCATTTTCTCATTAATTGTTAACCAATCAGAGTTGATTCCTGCCTGTCAGGAACACTCAGGAACCACTCTTCCAAGGTTATATAAATGCTAAGAGGCCGCCATGAGGGGTCTTTAGTTTATGAGAAAAAGCCAAATGACCCTCTTTTTATTATTCACTAGTCATAATTAATAAAATGATTCATTACCCAGGAATTATGTCTCTTGGACTTTTCTTATGTCACAATATGCCTTGTATGTATGTATATGCTATGTGTACACATAACATGTATATATGTATAAAATATATTAGTAGGATATATATGTATATATACATATATGTGTGTGTAAAATATTCTACTCTAATTATATTCACTCTATCTTTGACCAAGACTTCTTCATTCCTGCATCATAAGCCCTGAACCAGAAATCCACATCCTATTCTCTAAATCTATTCTTGCAGTTCACACTTTACAATTCCTTGAAGAGGAAGTCAGCCAACCTTCTCCTAACAACTCTGAGAGAAGACCAGTCAGCTTATGCCTATGTGACCACCAAGTCGAAAATCACACCACAAGCAGAGACAGTAATAAGAAACTGAGGCAGCACCAAGACATTAAGTGAAAACTATTTTCACTTGTCTAGACTCGTTGCCTATGGTTAGCAAACATTAACCTCCTTTTACTTTCCCAATACCAATGATCTGGCTGCCTAACAGTAAACCAATTCTTTCCTCAACACCTGCTTTCCATTTTTTAATTCCCATCCCCCTAAACCCCACCTTTCCAATATCATACTTGAGCCCTGCCTGACTCTTTCTTTGTGCCTTCTGGACTTTCTGATCCATAATTAATGAAATTTCTTCCACTCATGTTCCTCTTATCTTCTGTTACTCACATAACCACTTGCCCCAACCCTGAAACCTGGCTGTCCTTTTTATTTCTCAACAGCAACAATACATTGGTCTGGAAAAAAAGTCAGAAAACTCCTTGCTCCTCACTACCAGTTTCACACGTCCCTCTGGTGTCATCATTCAGCAGCCTCTTCTACTCTGAGGTTCACTCTACCTAAATTTGTCATCCAATTCATTGCTGGTTGCTGTTACCTACCCTGAGTCATTCTCCTTTACTTCTCCAAGAGTTCAATGCTTGGCTCACAAGCTTCCTCTCCATTGCAATGCCTGCTTTTATACTGAGATTTCAACATACGTGTTGATATTCCTGCAGACA
Organism: Vombatus ursinus; assembly: GCF_900497805.2. NCBI lineage: Eukaryota > Metazoa > Chordata > Mammalia > Diprotodontia > Vombatidae > Vombatus > Vombatus ursinus. The sequence continues at coordinate 22,409,611 of NW_020954550.1, forward strand.
CCCTAACCTCTCAGTTCTTTAACGTATTAAAATCCAATGATTCCCTTCACTCTACCCCAGCTACTCACAGAGGTGGTCACACTCTTATCTTGCCAGTACCTGTAATTACTCCATTTCCAGTATCAAAAACTCTAAAATTCCTTTATCTGATCATAACATCCTATCTTTCTACCTTGATCTATGCCTTAACCCTCCTAAAATTAGTCTTCAGCTTCACTATTATTTCTAATTTCTATATTTCAGTACTTTTTCAGGTGATCATCCCTGATTCAACTCCTCACTCTCACTTAGCCTCCACATAACCAATTATTTGCCAAATCTTTTCAGTTCTCTATCTGTAAAATCTTTTGCCTACATCCTCTTCTCTCTACTCACATAGCCACTGCTTTGCTATAGTACTGCATTGCCTCTTGCCTAAGCTATTACAATAGCCTCCTAATTGGTCTCCCTGAATCAAGCTTCTCTTTACTCCAACCCATCCTCCCAGGGTTTTCCTAAAGCACATATTTGACGTCCTCTACTCAGTAAATTCCAGGGGCTTCCTACTACCTCCAGAATAAAACATAAACTCCTCTGTTTGTCATTCGAAGCCCTTTACAACCTGAGTCCATCCTACTTTTCTGGATTTATTATACATTAATCCACTTTGTGCACAATATGAAGCAGTCAAACTGGCCTTCTTACATTCCTCATATAGTCAGTGTTACTACAGATATTTAAGAGAGAACAATTTTTACTAGGACCAATAGCTACAGTTAGGTTGAGCCACTTTTCTGCCCCTTGGAAGTCATAATTGTTCATAGAATGAGAGTAAGACCTAGGAGTAGAAAGTGTTACATTAACTGAGTTTTCCCAAGATAAAATCCCTTATACAGGCACATCTTTGTGTCTCTTCTCTGGCACAAACCTATGTAGAAGCAAGTGAAGGAGATCATATGTGATTCATGCCATCCTCATATAGCACAGGGATTCCTGTATTGGGTTGAAAGTTAGATTAAATGATCTCTAAATTCACCCCATCTCCCATCTCCACTGGCTGCCACCTATGTCTGGTGGCACCTTTGGGCATCTTCACCTCTACCTCTTAGAATCCTTAGCTTCCTTCAAAACTCAGCTAAAGTAACACCTTCTTCATGAAGCCTTTCCTGATCCTCTTCTCCCAGTAGTTAGAGACTAGTGCCTTCCCTCAAAATTACACACACACACACACACACACACACACACACGTACACACACGTTGTCTCCTCTTGCTGAATTGTAAGTTTCCCAAGGTCAAGGACTGTTTCACTTTTGCTTTTGTATCCCCAGCATTTTGCACAATGCCTGGTACATAGTAGATGCTTAATTAGTATTTGTTGATTTATTGAACGGTTGTTCCATTTTCTTTTCCTTCTACCACCTTCCTGCTTTTGAAGCTCCTACCTTGAGTTAGTGTTCTTGTTTAGTCACTTCACTGATGTCTGACTTTTTGTGACCTCATTTGAGGTTTTCTTGGCAAAGATACTGGGGAGGTTTGTCATTTCCTTCTCCAGCTCATTTTATAGATGAGGAAATAGAGGCAAATGGAGTTAAGTGACTTGCCCAAGGTCACACAGTTGGTAAATGTCTGAGGCCTGATCTGAACTCAGGTCTTCCTGACTCCAGGCCAGGCTCTCTATCCACTGAGATACCTACTAACCTTGAGTTGATAGCAATAATAAAAACATTACCCATTCCCTAAGGTCTTGTTTTCTTACACATAGTAGGAATAGTTCCTAGAGGTGATTTCTAGGTTGCTAGGTGTGGTATCATTTGTCCTTATGTGAGTCAGAAGAAGCAAGTGTTAGTCATCAGTTTTGACAAATCCTGGAAATCTCTGTCATGTTTCAGATTCCATTGCAAGAAGACAGTATATATGTTCAAGCAGTTCATGTTGGATCAGAATCTGACTGCTTCCTTATCTCTCAGTAGCCTTCATGCCCTCATTAAATAATGTTCTAGGTTGGCCATGTGGTTAACTTAAAAAATCCTGCCCACCTGCTTTTGTCTCTCTTTTCCTGCCTGGAGGTGAAGAAGACCTGAAGCTGGAAAGCATAATGGGAATGTAGGAAAGAACGGGGCAGGAGCTGTTAAGGGAAGAACTCGGTTTTCTGTTGGTTCCTCTTTCACTGCTACTAGAAATTTCCTATGAAAACTGGATGGGGATTGAATACTGAGGGTGAGTATTGGATTTATTACACAAATATCTGCTTCCTACAACAAATCTTAGCTGTGATTGGAGCCACCTGGTAGTTGCCAAGATAGCATCCTTTTTACTGCCCCCCCCCCAATTGCTGAAAAGAGTTTAAAAGTAGAGCAGACTTGGAATATCAAATGTATTATGAGATACTCAATGAATCACTCTTTATTAGAGTAGTACCTCCAGTAAGTCCTAGCTCAGTATTTTTATGGTATGGAAGTGATCACAAGTTCTCAAAGACTATGAATGCAAAGTCTGGCAGGTCCTATCAAGTTGGAAAGGCTTCAAGGCCAGGTTCAGTGATCAGCTGTGACTGCTGTCAAAGGACCAGTCTGGCTAAGAACAGAAGGGCTTATCACTAAGTGACTTGTCACTGGCTAGAACTTTCTCAGCCTCAGGCTTAGGAGTGAACTTGACTCACTAAGCAACATTATTTTTTTGGTTCAAGTTTGATATTGGAACAAAATGAAACACTTGTAGGTTACTCAATACTTAACAAAAGGAGGTTTACTTAGCCATAGCATAGAAAGGATATTCACCAAAGATCTTGCAGCACTTAGCTTGAGTACACATGACATCCCTCATCTCCATTTGGAAATGCATCTAGCCAGTAGGGCAGAATGTGGTGTTTCATAGGGTCTTGGGACATCTACCATATCTGAAGGGCCCAGCTCTGTGTGAGTGGGCCTTTTTATGCATATGGATAAGGCTTTTATGCTCTTCAGTGACCAGAAAACTCCATCAATATGGCTAGAGGTTACCAAGAAGCTGTGTTAGGGGAATTACAACTTGAGTCTTGGTCTCTATGCCAATTAAATCCTGGGCATGACTCCATCTCCTATCCAGGAAAAACTCACCTAATGTGCACAGAGGGAGGGATTGGGATTTTGATCCCACTACACACAGCAGTTTATTAAGACAATACACTAAGGTGGAATTTAACTAGAAGAATGAGACATGTGCAATAGTAAGACTCTGAGAATGGAAACCAACTGCAAAATCCATAAAAACAAATATTGAGAATCTCCAAAGTAAGGACTCACACATCACAGCACTAAAGACAAAAAGCAAATGTAATATTTCTTAATTAAGAAAGTCTTAGCCATAGTACAAAAGTTAGGGGAAAGCTTGAGATTAAATTATTAAGGCTGGTGATATGGTAATAGCAACAGTACAACTGGACAGGAGGCACCCTGATGGGAGAGAGATGGAGAGTAGATAAATGCCCATCAAGTGAAAGTTTTCTAAAAAAGAAAGTAGAGACTGATCCTCAGTTTCCACTGGCTTAAGGAATAATGAAGAAAAAGAGGCAAGATCCTTGGTATGGTGAAATAGGCCTGAGGATTGGAGATGCTAGACTTGAGTTCAAATACTATCTGTGCCATTTTGGAGAACTCACTTCACCTTTGGGCATCAGTTTTCTCACTTATAATGTGAAGGGGTTGGGGCAGGTGATTGTAAGGTCATTTCTAGTTCTGACGTTCTATTAAATAATAGAATCATGGAGTTTGAAAGGAACTCAGAAGTCATCTAGTTCAACCTCCCATCCAATATAGGAATCCTCTCCACAACATTCTTGACAGGTGGTCAGGGATTAAACCACTGCTTAAATACTTCCAGTGATGGGAAACTCACCACTTCAAACCCTATGGTGATTTTTTGATGACTGTTGACCTTTTTATCAAAAGTCAACTTAACATTTTATTAGAAAGAGTTGGTCTTTAGGTAATGGCAGCTCTCCCAGAAGATGAATAATTCTTTTCCCTTTTGTTGACATGATGCCCAGATTCCTCTGGCCTTCCTGGAATTTTTATGAAGGATTCCAGATGTTCCAGAAACCATCCTCAAATGCCATGATTTGCAGAAAATGATTGCATGAAAAATTCATTTCCTAGGGACATAGGAAAAAGCCACCTTTCAGTGACTCAAATTACTCACAAATAACTGAACCAACAAATTCACAAAGAAAACATCACCAATGCTTAATCATTTAAGGACTGCTAATCTAGCTTGTGGATTATCCAGGATGTTTCCCTTCTCTAACTTCTTTTCCTCTCAAACTCATTGGTACTTTTACTAGAAGACAGGAAGGGACATCACCAATGCTTAATCATTTAAGGACTACTTATCTAGCTTGCGGGTTGCCCAGGATGTCTCCCTTCTCTAATTCCGTTTCCTCTTAAGCTCTTTGGAACTTTTACTAGAAGACAGGAAAGGGAAAAGGAAGATGGAAAAACACATGCAGTCATTCTGCTGTCTACAAGCAGCTCTCAGATACATCGAGTTAGGGGATGGGGAGGAAGAAGTATTATCTCTATATGATTCATTCATTTATTCTTGCTAGTTCTGTCATCATACACACACATACACACACACACACACACAGAGCACCCCTACACTTGAGCATTTGTAACCCTCACTGTATGTCTTCATCTTTCTGTGACTCACATTACTCTAATGCCTTGACATTCTGGTAGACATTGCAGGATCATACATTTAGAGCCATAAAGAATCTTAGACATCATCCAGGCCAACTCCCTTATTTTATAGGTGAGGAAACTGGAATTCAGAAAGTTGAAGTGAAATCTTCAAAGGCCACAAAGATAATGACAGAGCCAGGATTCAAACTGAGGTCCTCTGACCCTAAATTTGATGTTTTCTCCACTGCACTCACTATTTAGCCCAATGCACAGCAGAGATGGGCTACTCCCTTTTAACTGTGAAGAGTGGGCCCTTTAAAATGGGGCTGCTGATGGTGTGCACAATGGGGACAAGATGCTCTGCTTTCAAGCACATTTCTGACAGATGATGACTTTGAATTGCATTTCCTATGTCTTAAAGGGTAAGAACTAAGTGTTGGTGGGCTGCAAACCAGGCTTTAAGTGCAATGAAGGTCAGTCAGGAAAATTTTCTAAGAACATGAGGCGCAGGTTGCTAAAACTAATTGATGTGAGTCAAGTTAAGGGAAAGAAGAGCATCCAGGGAGAGGAGATCCTTAGAAAATCACACATGATAAAAGATCCAAGTGCTCCCAAAGCCTTTTAAAAAGCAATTACCACTCATACAAGGAGGTCAGCAGCTAGTAAAGGCTCATAGGTCTAGCAGCAAGGCTGCCAACTGTTTGCCCTCTGGCTCTCCCACTAAATGAAGTATGGGTGGATAAGTGCAGCCATGAAACCCAAGCTGGGCCAAAAGCACAAAATCAGCATAAATCATGTTGTGCAAAACCAGGTGCCAGTCACTTGGAACAGGCTGATAAAGGGAAAGCTGTTCTGATCATGACAGAGAATCTGTTCTAATATAGGGGAAAGAGAAAGGGAGGTCAGGGAATCTTTCAGCCAGAATTAATTTTATTGGGTCAGAGGGCATGGTCCTGAATGAAGCCAACCCTAGAATTATAGAAGCTCAAAGGAGAAATGGACTTCAGAGGTCACCTTATTCATTCTGTATCCAAACAAGACTCCTTTCCTGTGGCATTTCCAACAATTAATCATCCAGTTTCCATTTGAATTCCTCTGGCAATGGGGAACTCCCAACCTCTAGATGTAGCCCAATCTATTTTGGGAGGGTGTAAATTGCTTTTTTGTCTTTTCCTACAGAGTTGAAGTTTTAATGAAAAAACAACAACAACAACAACAAAAGTATGGGATAGATGGAAGGAGTGGGATAAGATGGAGCAAAAGGGAGATTTTTCACCCCTCTTATGTCTTCCTCATTGTTTGTAGCAATAAAATCCCTTATGTGACTTTCAATTTGTGTGCTTGTTGTGTGCTTGGTTCATAGAGAATCAAGGAAGGAAAGGAAATAAATGATAGGAAGGAAATAAATAAATAAATTCATTTATTGAGTACCTACTATATGCAGGCCCTGTGCTAAGTGCTTTACAATTATTATCTCATGTGATCCTCATGATAACCATAGGAAGTAGGTGCTATTATTATCCCCATTTTACAGTTGAGGAAACTAAGTCAAACAGAGGTTAAATGACTTGCCCAGGATCACAAAGCTAGTAAGTGTCTAAGGCTGGATTTGAACTCAGGTTTTCCTGATTTCAGGTCAAACTCTCTATCCACTATACTACCCAATTGTTTCCAGCAAGGAAGACAGAATAACACTATTTTATTGCATCAGGATGGGAAAGAAAGAAATCCAGATCAGAAGTAAGAGGCAGTAGTAGCATACAGAGAATAGGATCATAGACCACATAATCATAGAATTATTAGAACTGGAAGGAAACTTGGATATTATATAGTCCCACACATGAAAAAGAAAGAGGGTGATGGCATCTGGCCCACAGTAATAAATTTCCCTTGAAGTTTACATTTGCAGGAGGCCCCATTCCTCTACAGCTTCTCATCCTCCAATTTCTTTCCCATCCCACCTGACCACCATACTCCTAGTTCAAACCATAGGAAGTACTATTGGTGGCTTGGAAGCAGGAAAGACCCCACTCTCTAATACCCAGAAGATCAAGTGGGACAAAGGAATTGGGAAACCCCAATCTGATTGTAGTGGGAGAAGGTTATTTCTGGCCATCCAAATTGTAACTCTAGAAACATTGCTCTATATACTTACCCAATGATTTGCCCACAGTAGGTCATTAAACTTATTTTTAGTTTGTTTAAATAATCATAACTCATTTATGGAGGGTTTTAAGGCTTGCAAAGACCTTCATATATGTTACTCCATTTGATCCTTACAACAAGACTGTAAGGCAAATACTGTTATCTCCATTTTAAAGGTGAAGAAACTGAAGCTCAAAGTGGTTAAGTGAC
>NW_020954550.1:22416613-22461839 GCF_900497805.2 Vombatus ursinus
AACATAGAATTTTGGGCAGTTATCACATGCTTCAGCCCTGAAGAATCTGGAAAATTTGCTTCAATGAGAGAGAGAGACAGACAGACAGACAGAGACAGAGACAGAGAAAGACAGACAGAGACAGAGACAGAGACAGAGAGAGAGAGAGAGAGAGACAGACAGAGAAAGAAACAGAGAGAGACAAAGACTGTTGACACAGTGTAGGTTAGATTTGAAAAAGTGTTACTTTTCTGGCTTCATCCGATCACTTTGGGTTGTTATTTAGGCCACAGTCTATCCATGTCACTGTATTCCTAAACTATAGAACCTGCTCTCAGAACATGGAAGGTTAGCCATTCACTAGCTTTGGCTTAATCATTTAGAAACCAAGAAGTTTCATAACAAATGGGGACTCCTCCAAGCTGTTACCAGCTTAGCACAGAAAAATCTAATTCCAAACCTTTAGGAATATAAATAATTGTGATGTAGGCCAAGGCATGGTGGATAGAGAATTGGCCTTTGTGTCTGGGAGACCTGGTTTTAAGTCCCACTTTGGACACATACTGACTATGTGACCCAGGGCAAGTCACTCAGCTTCAGTGCTTGCCCTCAAGTGGCTCCCCAGACTACAATGCAGAGCGGGTGTCAACACACATTGTTAGAGGGAGCTTCCCATGGTGGAAGGTTCTGGAATTATGCAGATGAAATCTCAGATCCAGTCCTAAAATTATATATATTAGAATAGATTACATATAAACTATATTATATATTATATCTCACATAATTATAATTCTCATATAATTATAAATTATATATTATATATAAACTATGTATTATATTATATATACATTTATAATCATTATTTTGTTCATTTATGTGCCCAACTTGATTCTTTTGGAAATAAAGCGAAAGTGTAGGAATACAGTGAAATAAATGTATTAAGACTTTGACCGATTCTGCTAAAATGTCCACTTTTGTGGTTTTATTGGCAACTCCATTTGCCCAAGAGCACACTTAAAGAAGAAATAGAATTTACTTTGGCAGAAAGTAAGCTCGGTAAGATCACATTAAGAGTTGCTGTTAAGCTCCCATGATGGAATTTAAGGCAAAGGAATGAAAGGCAGATTTTGTCTTGGAATTTTCCAACAAATGTACCTCTATAGAGGGAAAACATAAGGCAAGATCTATAATAAGGAAACCAAATAACATCCCACAGGGAACCTGCCTAATATGGTGGTGAGGAATCTCATATCCTATCTTTCAGTTAGAGAGGTAGCCAATGTTGACCAAGGATGGTAAAAAGGGCTTTATAATACAGCTGACCACTGGATGGTATGGCAATCCAATGGAATTATAAAATCCTTGAGGGCAGGAACTATTTTGCTTTGTCTTTATGTATCTATCCCCTGGTACATAATAGGTGCTTAATAAATGCTGATTGAATTGAATTCCTTCCTCTTAGATTTTTTGTTTTCAAGTAATGTCCAGTGAAATTTCATGATGCCCTAGATGTTATGAAGACACACAACCATCTTTACCTTTAGGTACCTAGTAGGTACCCTCTAGGCCAGTATAGCAGGTATTTACCATCTAAGTCATTCCTCTTCTATTAATGTAGTTATTGATCTGATTTTGGATGACTGTTATGATGGATTCCTGTGATATCATTTGACACTAAGTCTATATAAGATTCTCAGCACAGATGCGTTTATGCCCATGAAGAGAAACCAGGATTAATTAAACAATCAAATACTCTTCATATGGGCATAGATTTAGAACTGGAAGGAACCTTGGAGATGTTCGATCTCCTCATTTTAAAGATTATGAAAGTATGGTGCAAAGGAATTAGAATCCAAACCTAGTAACTGACTTCAAACCCAGAACTCTTTCACCTGTACCTCAGAGTGGTAGAGTAGAAAGGGCCCTGAAATGGAAGGCAGAAGACCTGAGTTTGCTTCCCATCTCTGCCATTTCCCAACTGTGTGGTCTTACACAAGTTTACTTGACCTCTCTGGGCCTCCTTTGTAAAATGAGGAACTTGTAGAGATGCTTCATAAGACAGTCTCTCCAGGCTTTAATATTTTGTGATTTGGGTCTTCATCAATGTGCTGCAGAGACAAGAAGCTAATCAACTGCAGAAGAAGTTCATTCTAGAATTAATTGTCTTTAGATCCTATGCGGTACAATAGAAAGAATTGGATTTTGTGTCAAATAACATAGTTCTCAATGGCGGTCTTGGTGCTTTCTACCCATAGGCAAATCATCTAACCTCTTATAACCTCAGTTTCCCCATCCATAAAATAAGGAGGTTTGAGTAGAGGACCTCTGAGGTCCTGTTCATTTCTAAATCTATGTTCCATTTTTTGACAGTTCTAATTAAGAAGTGCTTTATCTTCTGTATGTCTTCATATGTTATTTATTTTAATCAAATTAAATTATCTACCTACAGGCCATAAAGTGATTTTGTCCCTTTCAATACTAGCCTGGCTTTTCTGTTGTAAGCATAATGGTAACTGGGGGAGGACAGAGATAGCCTGGGTATTGTGCTTTTTGTAGTGAGGATGGAGCTGGTGGGGATGGATAGGAAAGAAATTGACTGTTTTTTTCAGGTCATCTCTAGGTAAGCTCCCAATGAGAGGGCTCCCCAGACAGGTTCCTAACATTATTTGTTTTCGTTAAATTTCTACTGGCACCACCCTCTAGAAAAGGGAAAGTGGGTATTTTCTTCTCTGAAAATTGAATCCATAAGGTCATGATCTTTTCCTCCCCTCTTTCTTCCCTGGTGACAACTGATCTATTGATCTCTTCAGAGGCTTTTAGTTCACATCATATGAGGTAGCCTGAAGGAATTCAGGATATTTAGCCTGGAGAAGAAAATAATTGACAGGATATGCTAACTGTCTTCACGTATGGGAAAGGCTGGAACAGAACATGTGGAATAGAAATTAAACTTGTTCGGTTCACACTAGAAAGCAAAACCAGGAGCAAGGAAGAAAGTTGCAGTGAGGTAAGTCTAGGCTTGATGTCAGGAAAAACTTCCTAACAATGAAAACTGCCCATCTTATTGTTGTGGCAAGGAATTGGATGCTGAGGGGGTGCCCATCAATGGGTGAATGGCTTAACAAGTGTGACGGAATACTGTTGTGCTATAAGAAATGATGAAGGGGATGGTTTCAGAGAAATCTGGAAAGACTTGAATTAACTGATGCAAAATGAAGTGAGCAAAACCAGGAGAACAATCTACAAAGTAACAGCAATATTATAAAGACAAGCAATCTTGAAAGATTTGGGGACTCTGATCATTACAATGATTAATCACAATGCCAGAGAACTAATGAAGAAACATGCTACCCACCTCCACATAGAGAAGTAATATACACACATGTATATCTATGTATATCTATATATCTATATCTTTCCTTTAAGAAAGAGGTATTACACTGACTACCAAACTGAAGGTCTACAGAGCCATTGTGCTGACCTTGTTGTTGTATGCCTGTGAAACCTGGACAGTCTACCAGTACCATGCCAGGAAATTAAATCTCTTCCATTTAAATTGTCTTGGGAGGATTCTGAAGATCACCTGGCAGGATAAGATACTAGACATTGAGGTCCTTTCTTGAACTAAACTGCCAAGCATTCAAACTCTACTTCAGAGAGCACAACTCTATTGGACTGGCCACGTTGTTCAAATGCAAAATGTAGGCTTGCCAAAAAGAAAATTTTATGAAGAACTCACACAGGGCAAGTGTTCACATGGTGGTCAGAAGAAGCGATACAAAGACACTCTCAAAGTCTCTCTTAAGAATTTTGGAATTGATTGTGTGACGTGGGAGACACTGGCACAGGACCGCTCATCATGGCATGCCTGCATCAGAGAAGGTGCTGTGCTCTATGAGCAAAGCAGAATTGAAGCAGCTCAAAAGAAACGTGAGATGCGCAAATTTAGAGACTCTACCCTAAATGTTCACATGGACTATTTGTGCCCAACCTGTGGTAGAACATTACGAGCTTGTATTGGTCTGATCAGCCACAGTCAGGCACACAACTTGACTGTAATAATAGTGATGTCATGTTGGTCCTCTTCGAGAACAAAGGACAACAACCGACCAATCAATATCTCTATCTATCTATCTATCTGTCTGTCTATCTATCTATCTATCTATCTATCTATCTATCTATCTATCTATCTATCTATCTATATTTACAAGACCAATGTGGAATTTGTTTTGTTTGATTATACACATATTTGGAACAAGTTTTTCATACTTTCTCAGTGGGGAAAAGGTTAGAGGAGAGAATTCAGACACTAAAATAAAAAAATGAATTTTAAAAATTGAAAAAAGAAAATTGAAAAGAAATTGAAGGAAAGAAAAAGAAAATGGAAAAAAAAGATAATTCGAGGTGTCCAAAAAGTGGAATAGGCTGCCATGAGAGGTGGTCTTCGAGCATAGGCTGGACAGCTACTTGTCAGGCACATTAAAATAGGAATTCCTTTCATTATGAGTTGGACTAAATGGTTGCTGAGGTTTCTTACAACACTGAAATTCTAAAATTCTGGGATTCTAATGATCTCAATCATAGGGCCTTCTCTCTTGATTGGTGGGTCCCTAGCCTAGACCACCATTTCATGAAGGGCCCCATCCATGCTCACTTTACTCCTGGCCCAACTCACTCTCTGGATTTCTCCACTTTCTCTCAAGCAAGCTTGCCTTTCACTCAGAGAGACTCCCCTCCCACCTCCAACTCCCTGACCCCCTTCCAGTTATCCTTTATATATTATCTTCCTCATTACAATGTAAGCTTCTTGAAGGCAGGAATTATCTTGTTTGCATGTATTTATATCCCTAGAATTTAGGGCACACAGTAAGTACTTAATCCAAGTATCTATCTATCTATCTATCTTTATCATCATTGTCTTCATCAATATCATCATCTGTCTAGTGCACTAGGTACAAACTCTGTACCTCAGGTGACTCAAAGTATAAAGACACAATCTTACACAAAATTTAGACCATTGAACAGTCCCCCCCCCGCCAACTAGGACTCCATTGTTTTTACTCTTTCTCTAATTTCTAGAGCCTTCTAGCCCTGCCTCACCTGTACTGCTGGTCTACCCTACTTCTGTCTCTAGTCTTGAGCTTCTAGCATCATTCACTCGGCTCCCTGAGTCCTTAGAGGACAAGAATCTAATCTAGGCCTCCAGTCTATCTTCTTTGGCCTTTTGACCCACTGACAGCCATCTACCCTCACAGCTTCTCATAGGAAGCCTATCATTTACCTTTTTTGGATCCCTGAGCACCCTCTTTCCAAATCAGTTTCCCTAAACTGCTTCAATCAGCATATCATGGATTTCCTCTGGGTCTCTTTCTTCTTTTTTCACCTATCATAGCTTTTTGTACTTTTCTTGCAGGATGATTACCCCAGCCTTTCCATTTTCCATCAGTTCATCCTGTGCTCTTATTTTTCTGATCCCAGAGTTTTTCCAAAGGCTTCTGAATTGTTATTTTCCTTCTCCTTCATTAAGTGGCTTCCCCAGTGTCCCACATCTAGTAAGTATTTGAGGCTGGGTTTGAACTAAGGTCCTTCTGACTCCAGGACTGGTGCTCTATCCACTGTGCCACCTAGCCATCCCTAAGCTTCTTTTCTAGGACCCCTAAAAATCTCTTTGTTTCTTCACCTAGGTGGTTTAGCTTCCATCCCCTATAATATAAACCCCTATGCCATCCTCATTATCACCATAATTTGATATGCTAGATATATCATTAAGATGTCAAAGAAAACTTCTTTTAACTCATTTGTATTTCATTTTAATTTTATACTCAGGTTCCAGAGAGGCTGGTTTCTGGTTCAAATGAGATAAAAAATGTAAGGCTTGCACTTAGCACAGTGCCTGGTACAGAACGAGTGCTATATGAATGTGAGTTACTATGACCACCACCATCACCATCATTATTATCGTTGTTATTATTCCTACTTCTCTGACTCATGGCCTCAGCTCAAGGGCAACCTGAAAATATCAGTGACTGGCACTTCTCAAGCATACCATTCCTCTTTCAAAGCACTCAGGGTCACAGCCTCAAAACATATTAGTTTTATGAATTTGAACACCAGGTGGTGCTACTAGTCCCTAACCTGTTGCTGTCCACAATAAAAACCAGGTAGTGGGAATTTTGCATTTATCTCCATAGTTATATGCTTCACCAATACTAGAAGACAGTTGTCAAGGTCTCTATGGTTAGCAGAAAAGTGTCACCATTATCTCTCCAGCTCTTCCTCTTGGTTGGTGACAAATATTTATCTCAATTATCTCAGGAGTGTGGTCACTGAAGATTTATCCAATCAGAATAGCTTTTGAACCACTGTCCCACATGAGCAAACTCATCCCTCCTTCCAGGACCTGCTATATTTCAATAAATCTCAATCATGGGAACATGGTCTCCCATCAGTCACTCTACTGGAATAACATGCCTCCCCCTGGATAATGTGAAATCTAATCATCATGAAGATTGACTCAGCTTTGATACTCAACACCTCCTCAGAATCTTCAGTTGTCTCTCCCCTCTAATGGGAGGGCTGGAGGGTAGAGGAGTAAAAACCTTCCCTTATAGAGGGCTCAGAATATTCCAGCTAACTCTTCATTTCCTATCAGCTGATCTACAGAATATCATACACTCACTCTAATACCTATCTCTTCCAGTCTTTCAGCTTCCTTCTGTGTACTGTCTTCCCCCATTTCTTTTTTTTAAATTTGTATCCCCAGTGCTTAGCACAATGCCTGGCACATAGTACTTGCCTAATAAATATTTATTGGATATTGACATGTTAAAAATGGATTTAGCTGCACAATTATGATTACTGTATATGGTATCTCTACTCACTACCAAAAATCATTAGAAGGAATAAAATCAAACAAATATTAAAATAACCAAAATGTTTCTGGTTATATACCTACTACTGGACCCAGGCCATCTACAAGTAGTCTAAGGCACACTCCAAAAAGTTAAACAACATTTCATCAGCTCCTTCCCCTTGGAGTGAACAATGTCCCCAAGCACTATTACATCTCCGGGAAAATCAGAGTCCAGTCAGTTGAGGAAATTTGTGAATCACCTGTGTCCTGTTCCTTTTTGTGATATGGATCTACAATTTGGAGTTAGACACAAAACCCTCCTCTGGATGATGCTTCTCATTGCTGACTGCTCTGTTCTCACTACTCTCATTGAGAACTAGATCCTTCCTGCTCAAAGACACCTCAGCCTCATAACAGAAAATTGTTGGCAGGGACGGAGCAGACTCTCTATCTCCACTGCCAGGTTGCCTTCTGTTCATACCTATGTCCTCCTATGTCCTTGAAAACTTCATTACACTTTTCCCCTTTGTTGCCACATCCTAGGATTTTTATCTTGAGTTACTCTTCTTTTTTCATAATGTCAGGGCTTCATGGGCATGGACCACTCTCAGAGGCTTTGAGAGGGGAGTCAATTCAAGCCACAGAGCCCATGCTCATAAACTAGAGCATAAATATAATGAGGCATAAATGTTTTAACTAGATGGGTATGGAAGGGACTTGAATTCAAGCCCTCTGAGAATGGAGAGATTTTCCCCAAGGGGCCACCTTACCACAGAGAATCTCTTTTGCGGGGAGTTCCTTCACCTTTCAGAAGATGATGCATGCCACCTTTCCACAGGGGACCCACTCTCTAACAGGTGTCCCACCAGGAGAGGCCATGCTTGTGACTCTGGTCCAGCCCAAATGTGTTTGTAACTTTAAAAGCCTACATCCAGTTTGGGTGCCTGTGTTTAAAAAAATCTGCTACGGGACAGTTGGCTTCCATAGCCTCATCCTCACAGACAAAGATTCTTCACGTGGAAATGAGCGCACCTTTTCTTGTAGACTGCTTGAATGGACCTTTGCTATCCACTCCTGGTCAGCTGCTGGTGAGTCAGTGCTATTTGTCTCATCCCTCTGCCAGTGCCTGCTTGGTGGCTATCCTGTTCATGTCTCATTAAATGCTTTTGCTTTCCATTTATTGTGTCCTCTCGAAAATCCTACATCTGAGGGGGCTTACTTTGGTTTCTGAAATGCGGACCCATAGAATATCTTGACTATGGGGGTAGCCATTTTCTGGGAGATTCACTTGTTAGTTATTGGAGTCCTATCAGTCACTATACCTGTATTTCACTGAATCTGGGAAATTCATATTCTGTTAATTGAGTGCTTTAGACCTCTAGGCTCCATTTGCCCTAGTATTTTCAGTAGCATCTTATCATATTCTCCTATTTTTCTGCTATAGGGATCTGACAGTAACTGCTAAATATTTTAGGAAGAGGACAAGCTTTCTTTAGGACAAGAAGGCAGAGAAGAATGGTACACCCCAATCTCTCCCTCCCATTCTCTATAGATTAGTGACTGAATCTCTGGCAGCATTAAACAGAGCCAAAATATGAGGTGGTCTTCTTACCGTCTGCAGTACTGGGGAAACAACAGCTAACCCAATCTGCCCTTTAATTGATCTAGGGAGCCAAACATGAACCAAGTGAATAAATGTTCAGAAACAAAACTAAACAAGACACATTTAGCCAGTTAAAGTGACCTCAGTGAAAAGATAATGGCAGAATAACATAAGATTTTATTCTGGAGCGTGAACACACTAGGCACTGAAACAATTTCATTTGTATACTACCAGAAGGGTGTCTCTTTGATGATGATGGTACTGGTGATGGTGATGATGACTGGGCAGTAAAAAGACCACTGCCCACTGTGGCATGGCTGATGGGCTATCTGAGGAGCTGCAGGAAAAGCTGTTGATGATTGGAAGAACTTTGCCTTTTTTCTAATGAAACCTCTCATTTCTGGGACTCATTGATGTGTGGGCAGTTAGTGTTAGCATTCCACTGAGCCAGGCTACACCCTTAGGGTTTCCAATTTATTGCCTGACTGCAGGACCAGAAGATAATCACAGCTGAATTTGTCTGGCTCTGTTCAAAGCCTTGCTCCACAGCTGTGTACAGAGTCCTACAGATCATTAACTCTGCACTGTAACCTCTACATCATATATCTCTATTTCAATTAACCAGTTTTTCAGAGGGCTCATAGGTGAGTTATTGTAATGTTTGAGAAAATAATTCAGATGAATCTTTTGACCTAAGATGCCTTGAGTGTTGTGTTCCAATGCAAATAGCAATGAGCATGGGGTTAAAAGACCCAGATTTTAATTTTGGTGCTACCATCTAATAGCTATGTGACTTGAGGCTGCTAGATAGCTCAGTAGAAAGAGCACTGGGCCTGGATTCAGGACCAACTGAGTTCAAATTCAGCCTCAGCCACTTACTAGTTGTGATACCAGGAAAGTAATTTAACCTCATCTGTAAAATAAGAATAATAACAGCACCCATCTTCCAGCGTGGCTGTGAGGAAAGTCATTTAAACTCTGTTTGCCTCAGTTTCCTCATCTGTAAAATGGAGATAAATAACACCTACATCCCAAGATGGCTATGAGGATGGATCAAATGAGATAATACTTAAGTAATTAGCACATAGTAGGTGCTTAATAAAAGCTTGTTACCTTCCTTTACCATATCACTTAATTTCCCGGGGCCTCAGTTTCCTCATATATCAAATACGGGAGTTGGACTAGTTTATAGGATCATAGATTTACAACTGGAAGTTGACCTTGGGGGCCATCACGTGCAACATCTTCATATTAAAGATCAGGAAACAGATGACCTGAGGAATTACATAGGTCAGAGAGGGAGCAAATGACAGAGGCAGGATTTGAACCCAGCTCCTCTGACTTAAAAGTCAATAGTCTTCTCCTTGTATCATACTGATTTCTAAATTCTCTTCCAGTTCTGTCATTTTATGGGAAATTATCAAATTCCAGGGGAGTAATTAGGGAAACAGCAGAAAAAAAACTGGGTAAAAGGGACAATACAGTTGTACCATCATTAAATAACATTTTTTAGCCAAGTTCTCTCAGTCTTCTATCAGCTTCAGCTCCCTTAGAAACTATATTAGCATATTCAAAGGAGTTTAGGTTTTAGAACTGGATAGAACCTTACTGATCACTTAGTTTAGCATTCTCATTTCACAGGGAGGAGACTGAGCCACAGAGAAGAGAAGTGACCTTGGCAAAGCTAACACCAGGTCCTAGGACTTCAGAGCTGTTAAGTCCAATCCATATTGGAAAAAGAAACACAATCACAATATGTGGAAGTCTAGCTGTCAGGCCCTTGCTTAAAGACCTCAGGTGAAGGGTGAGCTGCCTTTTCCACTTTTCGATAGCTCTGATTTCAAAATTTTCATAAATTAGATCTTCTTTCTCCAAATCTAGCACTATGTCCGGGATAGCACAAAGCAGCTAGAGATAGGGAAGGCAACAAGCTGTGGTTGATAAAGGGACTTGGGGTCAGGCTGATCTGGTTCAAATCCCTCCTCAGACACCTACTAGTTGCGTGACTTCTCTGAGCCTCAATTTCCTCATCTGTGAAATGGGAATTAATAATAGCACCTACCTTACAGCGTTGTTGTGAGGATGGAATGAGATAATATATGTAAAGTGCTTTGCAAACCTTAAAGTTTATTATTATTATTATTATTATTAACTATGTGTCTCTTCTGTCCAAATATCACAAGGTGATCTGGTCTCTTTTATCCAAAGACCATGAGATGTTTTCTTTTCCTCCTCGTTAAACCCGTATCTTCCTTTTCCTCCTTACTCCAATCCTTTTGACAATGACTGAAGCAGCAATGGTGAGAACAGCAGTCCTGACTTCCCAGGGACTTGTCCTGACTCTGGATTTCAAAGGGCAAAGAGGAGGTTGGTTCCATCCTTGCTATGCTACATATCGGGCACATATCAGCTTCTTTCAAGTTTGGGTTATTAAAGCCACCCGGGTCTGGTAGGGCCCATCCTCTCTCTCTCTCTCAGTATTGGACAGCCCCAGGCCCCTGGGTAACTCATCCTAAAGCCAGGTCAACCCAATGTTTGGGGAGGAAATGTTGAAAAACAGCTGTTACTGCACATCAAGAAAAGAAACTGGCTTAACAAGCAAGTAAGGAACCCTGAATGAGTCTGCCTGATTTATCTGCTTGCATAAATAAGGCTGTACCAGAAGTATACAGTAGAAGAGTCCATCCAGTCACAAAGCCAAGCATGGGAAGTGGTTCTACATTTCAGGGCCACAGTTTGGGTAACTATGAAAAGAGGGGCTTGGACTAAAGGATCTTTAGAGTCCTTGCAAACTCTGAAATCCTATGAAACTCTGATTATATGAAGGCTAAGAAAAACAAATAAAACATGAAATATTTCAGGTGAAAATGTTTTTGTTCTGAATTTTCTGCATGAGCATCACTGTGCTTTATATATTCAGGTACAACCTAAGTTAATTGTTTTTTTTTAAATAAGCACTCCTTTTTATGGTATTTATTTGCATTTGATTTTGCCTTCTCCATATCCATTTCTTTTTTGTTTTAATTTTTAGGCAATTTTAGGCAATTGAGGTTAAGTGACTTGCCCAGGGTCACACAGCTAGTAAGTGTTAAGTGTTTGGTCTGAGGTCAGATTTGAACTCAGGTCCTCCTGACTTCAGGGCCGGTGCTCTATCCACTGCGCCACCTAACTGCCCCTCCCATATCCATTCTTACAGGAAAGGAGACAGCATAATCTTAAGAAAAGACTCAAGAAAATGAATTTCTAGCATGCTTATTAGCTGTGTGACCTTGGATAATTCATTTAACTTATCTGTCTGCTTCAGTTTCCTCAACTATAAAGCAGGCAAAATAATAGCACTTATCTTCCAAGGTTGTTTCGAGGATCAAATGAGATAATATTTGTAAAGCCTTGGCACATAGTAGATGCTTAATAAATGCTTGTTTCTTTCCCTTCACTGAGAATAGCCATTTTGTTGAGCCCTTTGAGAATTCAAGTTCTGACATGTTTTGAGGTTAATTTGTATATGTGAAAAGTATATTTTATTTAGTTTTCAAATACTAATGTAACATAGTATGTTTGCTAGAAAAGTAAAATTTATATTAAACAAAAAAAAATATGCATTTTCTTTTCCCTGTGACCAAATAAGCTTCAAAATTCCACAGTATATCTTGTGATGTTATGTCATATGTCATGGGGCACTCTTTAAGAACCACTGCTCTCCTTAAATACTTCCAATCGCAGGGAACTCATATGACAACGATTATAATTTGAAACAAGTTGTACTGTTAGATATTGAGCCAAAATCTGTCCCTTTATGTTGTTTAGCTGTTTTAATCATATCTGACTTTTTGTGACTCCATTTTGGGGGTTTTCTTGGCAGATACTATAGCTATTTGACATTTCTTTCTCCAGCTTATTTTACAGCTGATGAAACTGAGGCAAAGAGGGTTAAATGACCTCCTCAGGCTCACACAGCTAGTGTCTGAGGTCAGATTTGAACTCATGACAATGAATCTTCCTGATTCCAAGCCCAGTGAAACTATCCATTGTACCACTTAGCTGCCCTCTGTCCCTTTGTATCCTCCCACAATTAATCTTATTGCTATTCTCTGGAAATAGATAAATAAGTTATAATCCTCCTATATGACAGGCCCTCCAAATATTTGAAGACCATTATCATGTCCCTTTAATATTCTTGTCTCTAGGCCAACCCCGCCCCCCCCCCCCTGGTTTCCTGAACTCTTCCTTGTTTAATCCATCCTACTGTTCTCCTTGGGATGGACTCTGGTTGGTTAGTGTTCCTCCTCAAATGTACCACCCAGAACTGACAGAGCACACTGAATGTGGTCTGAAGAGTGCAGAGCACATGAGGAGCTTTGCTTTTCTTATTCTGCCCATTGTTCTTTTAATAATGTAAGGTGTCATGGGATTGAGAGGCAGCTGTGGCATGGTGGATAGAGAGCTGATTTCTGAGTCAAGTACCCTATCTGTTCAAAAATTCACCTAACTACATTATTTTCAAGTTTCTATTTCTCTGTCTTTTCCATAAGAGTGTCATAAGAGACTTTGTAAAGTGCTTTGTTGAAATGAAGATACATCATACGTATAGCATTCCATGACCTTCTAATCTAGGCACTTTATCAAAAAAACAAAATGAGGTTAATTAAGTGTGATTTGTTCCTAGTAAACTCATTCTGGCTCTCTCTGTTGGGGGATATCTGTTTAGAGGGATAAGGCTTAAAAAAACAGACAACACTACAGTAAGTAGTGTGGTCAGAAAGACCAGAGTACAATTGAAATTCAGAATAGCGAGACTTTATCCATTCTAGAATTTTGCTGGGGATGGACCTCAATTTCATCAGTCTGTCATAGTTGAGAATCTACCTCTTCACAATTGAAAATTGGGACATTTGTCTGTTTCCCAGTGAATTGCAATACATCTTCCATATTCCATAATTTCTCAAATTTTAATGACAATAATTCTTTAATTAGATTTGTAGTTTCTTTCAATGTCCTGAAGGTAAATAGATTAGAGGCTTGAACTATTATTTAAGTCATCTAGGTACTTAAAAAGACAAACTATACAAGTTTGGATAAAATTTGACTGAATAGAGGTAACATATCACTGAGAATGTGTACTTCAGATCCCTTTTTCATAAAATGAGGGTGATGAAAAAGCCATTCCTTTTTCTATCCTCTATTAGTAGTTTGAAGGTTAGTGAGAGCATGTCATACCTTAGAGTAGGAATTATCTCAATCTTTGTATTTGTATCCCAGTGAGCTTAATAAATCTTGATTGATTGATGGGATATGAAGCATTTTTAGCTTTTAGAACCAAAGATATAATACAAATTAAAGCTTGATATAAGTTTCAGTCTTAGGCCTGACAGAACTGTTGCCTTTTATCTAGTGAAACTGGGCTCTCCCTTACATAAATGCCTAGGTGGTGGTGGTATGGGAAAGGCAAGGTAGTTCTCTTTTCTTATTGTTTTATAGAAAATTCATTAAGTATTGAATCATAGGATTTAGAGCTGAAAGTCACCTTAAAAATCATAGATGAGGAAGTTGAGGTTAAATGACTTTCTCAAGGTCACACAGCTAGTTAAATGGAAGAACCAGGTTTCAAATCCAGGTCCTCTGAGTCTTTATCCAATGTTCTTTCTACTAATCCATATGTCCTTTCCAGGTTATACATACCATGTTTCTTCAGTTGTTATTGAAGGCCTAACATATGCACATTTAGCATGTGTTAAAGTTATGTAAACTACAATTATAATTGTATATAATTGCCTCTTATAATATAGCTGGAGAGATCAAATGAATACATATGGATACATATGGAAAAAAGAGAAAGTAATGCAAGGCTGTACAAATCAAGATTTAGTTGCTATGGTTCACAAAGGCTTTAAGTACAATAGAAATTCAGAAATAAAGTCATCACTCAAGATCTAAAGAATAGATGGAGGCTTAATAGAGGGTGTAGAATTTTATTTTGAAATAGGTTAAATTTAGATAGATGGAAGGGAGGGGAGAAGAGAGGAGAAGAAATTCTAAATGGAGCCAGTAGCTGAAAGAAAAAATAGAATTCACAAAAATCAGTGATAAGAGGATGATAGTCTGATATCAGGACAGCAGCTTTTCCTGCACGTCTTTGTGTAATACAGGTTTAGCCGTGCTGTATTAAACATTGCTTGG
This sequence comes from Vombatus ursinus, assembly GCF_900497805.2. NCBI lineage: Eukaryota > Metazoa > Chordata > Mammalia > Diprotodontia > Vombatidae > Vombatus > Vombatus ursinus. Next base: position 22,431,226 of record NW_020954550.1, read on the forward strand.
GTCTCAAAGCTCCAATTTGGCCCATTCGCGCAATTTTCATGGGATGAATTTGGTTTGAAAATTTTGTGTCCTCCATTATTCTCTTCTGTCCCTTTCTGAAAGTAAGACATGTTGGGAAAACAGAGCCAATTAAAGGAAGCTAGGCTCATATGTCAGCATTTCTCTTCCCTGGGAGTTTCTAAACACCCAAGTAAAGCAAAGTTTCCCCTGCAGAGCCAAAATAGCTTAGGTTTCCGGTTTAAACTCAGAAGATTCCCATTATGAAATTTGTTCCCAATTTTTTTTCATATTTCATACTGGAATGTTGATATTAAGCAACTGCCTTCTCCACAAAAATATACAGGGCATCTTTTAACACAATATCCCTTTTATTTCGCTTGGCATGGTAAAAAGCAAACTTTGCAAAACAGGGAATTTGGAACTTGTGAACTGAATCTTGGTTGAGGCCACTTGAATTGGAAAAACTAGATTAATACTGTTTCCCAGCTTCTTCCTAGGAGAAGCTTGACTGCTTGCATGGCTTGATTGAGATGGGAGTCATGAACTCTATTCCTTTTGGTGAGATAGAGGACCACCAAGCCTTATTTTCTGCCCTAACATTGCCTTCCAAGGTCCTCTAGTCCTTACTATTTGTTTTGTCTTTATACACTTCGGACCTCTGGCACTGTCATCTGGATTCTAGAAGGACCTTGGGCCTTGTCAACCACCCTACTTTCAGTGCCCTTAAGGGTCTCTGGGCTTTTCCATCCATCCTATAGCTGAACTTTCTTTTAAATGTCTTCTCTCCCCAATTATAGCAAAAGCTCCTTGAGAGTAGGGACCATCCTTCTTTTTCAAGGTGTGTCTCCAGCACTAAGCACAATGGCTTTACATAAAATAAGAACATAATAAATACTTCTTCATTAATTCATTCATAGAAAAGGGACCTAAACAATAGATTAATTCATCATTATTATTGTGTTTCCTTGATGCCTCTTCATGACATGTATCCAAATGACCTTGGATTCTTGAAGGCCCAGACAGCATAGCATAAGCTCTGATAGGTCTTTTCAAGTTGAGAAGGCTTAGGTCATGGGCCTAGCAACTGACTGACAAATGAAATGGCCATTATTGAACTGGATGCAGAGGAGGGAATTTTTCAGCCATAGCAACTTGCAAAGAGCATCTAAGATGTCGAGGATTTGTCGACTTTATCACTGGTGGGAGTGTGTACACTGATGAGGCTTCCCATCCTTCAACAATTGAAGTATTTTTTCCAAGATTGTACACTGTCAGAACTTTCTTTTCTTGTAAGATAATGGCGCCCTCAAGTGGTAAGTCCTTTCTTGTCATTCTAAACCAAAAGAGCAGAATTTTGCCTTTTTCTTTGGGCATTTGGAGAAAAGTGTTTGTTGTTACTGTTTGTTGGAATTTGGGGGTAATGGACACTATTACTTAGCAGCACCTTAAAAGGTTTTGTGGAAGGAACGTGTGTGTGTGTGTTTAATATAATAAACTAACTGAACTCTTCCTAGCCTACCTGACTCTTACATTTGAGCTAGAGTTTCATATCTGGTTCAGTCTTTCAGCTTCTACTACTACAGAATGAAGAAAGCAAGGTCCCCTCAGACAGTGAGGCCAAGGAGGTTGATTCATGTCTTATCTCCTTACTTCATTTATCATGGGAAAAGAAAAGCTTACTCACAGAATTAGTGACCTCAGCAGATTTGACCTTTGCTCATAGGTAGCAATCAGTGGAGAAAGATAAATGCTTCCCGACTATCCTCTGGACCTCCTCCATGCAGTATGAAGAAGGTGAGATAATGATTTGTGCTACATCCTGTGGCAAAGAATGCTGATTTCAGTTATCTTAATTCATTTGTTTTCTTTTCACTATATGATATATAGCCAGTGGTCCAGTTTAGTTGGAATATAGAATATGTAGAGGGAGTAGCGTGAAAAAAGACAAGATATATGGCTTGGGAAACTAACTATGGAAGACTTTGAATACCTGGTCAGGATATTTCCATTTTATCATGGAGAACCACTGAGAGTTAGAGGAGTAATGTGAGCACAAGAATGTGTTAAAAAGTTCATTTTTTTGTCAGCTACAAAAAGGATGGATCAGAGCAAGAAGAAGCTGGGAGAATGGAACTCATGAGGCTCTCACAATGGTCCACGGGAGCGATGATGAGGGCCTGAACTAAGGAGGTAGCAGTGATAGTGGAAAGCATAGGTTCACTAGGAAAGATTACTACTGAGGTAGAATTGACAGGATTTGGCAGCTGATTAGATATGGTGAATAAGGATGGAGGGAGTCAAAGATGACCCCAAGGTTACAAGCTTATGTTACTAGTAGGATGATGGTACCCGCCACATGCAACAGTTTATCTTTTGGTGAGGCCAAGAATGAATCACAAATTCAGCTCTACTCAGACCACTGCCCTAATACCTGGTTCACCTGCTGAGTATATTATCTAGATCACTTTTAAGTAAAAACAAATTCTTGTGTTTGGAAGTTTAGAACAGGAATCAGAAAGCCTGGTTTTGATAAGTTTTCCCAGCATCTTGAAAACTGGAGGCACTTCATTTCAATTGCAACAGTGTTGTTGTCATAGGGCTTTGGGTAAGGTAACTCAATCCAGTGCCTTGTTTAATGGACCAGGGAAGGATCCCTTTGCTTCGTGGTCAAATGTCATTCTTATTTCCCCAGGATAAGAATAAAAAGGAACACTTGGATTTTTTTACAGGAGCTAAAGGTGTTTAAAAAAACAGAAGTCTGAATTTTTTTTACCTTCATTCATTCAAGAATTATCTGAGGTGTGACGATTTGGCTCAAAATTAGAGGTGGAGAATAGGGAATCCAGTGAATGGTTGAGATAGTTGTACTTGTCCTTTAGGGAAGGGAGTGTGCCTGTCTTCATGTATTTGAAGGTTTATGTGGAATAGGAGCTAGATTTGTTCTGCTTGACTCCAGAGGGTAGGACAAATTTAGGTTTGACAAAAGGAAAAACTTCCTAACAATTAAGGCTACACAAAAGCGGAATGGCCAGTCTCCAGTGGTAGCGTGTTCCATGTCCAGTAGAGGTCTTCAAAAAAATTCTGGAAGACTTGCTACTGAGGTTGGAGCATGAATTCTCAGTCAGGAACGGGTTAGACTAAATGGACCCTGAGGTCTCTTTCATCTCTTAGATACTGTGATTCTAAATTTTCGGATAGGATCTTCACTCCATGTTAACTAGTCTGGGTAACTAGACTCTAGTCACAGTTGACTCTCAGAAAGTTGGATAATAGGATCATAGATTTAGAGATGGAAGAGACCTTAGAAGTCATCTAGTCCAATCCTCTTATTTTAAAAATGAGGAAACTATGGTACAGAGAAGCCTAGGGACTTACCCAAAGCCACACAGTGAGTGGCAGAGCCAGAATTTCTATCTAGTTCCTCTGACAACAAATCCAGCATTCTTTAGTATTGGGTATATAAGCATATCCAGGTGAGACATGCTTTGGTTTTATAAATCTGATCAGAGAGAAGCGGCTCTTAATACTGATACAAAATTATCAATTCCTTAGTTAGATCTCCGAAGAAACTTGGCAGAGAATGGGCTATACAGCAAAATTGGAGAGCAGACCAGGCGGATTGTAAGAATTTAAACCAATAATGGAAACTCGCCACAAGAGGGCGCCCCTGGTCATCTCTTAGTCCTCGCTCTGAAGCCTGTTGTGTCATGCCAGTTCAAATGTCTCTTTCATTCATTTTAATCTTTAGCTTCCCCATGACCAAGAGCCTTCTGTTTAACCCTAATAATGGGAAATCCCCAGCATTTAATGCAGTATCTGGCACATAGCAGGTGCCAAATAAACGCTTATTGATTGATTAATTCTGCATTAAATAGTCACTGAAATTTCAAGTGTACCTGATCCAGCCAAAGGTCTTTTGGGGAGAGGGAGGGGGATTGACTTAATAAAATCTGGAGATTTAAATCATTAACATGAGTTTGATGTTAGATTTTTAAGTTCAATAGAATTCTTTTTTTTTTCTTTTAGGCAATTGGGGTTAAGTGACTTGCCCAAGGTCACATAACTAGTAAGCTTCAAGTGTTTGGTCTGAGGCCAAATTTGAACTTAGGTTCTCCTGACTTCAGGGCCAGTGCTCTATCCACTGTGCCACCTAGCTGCCCTAGTTCAATAGAATTCTAAGCATGAAGAGCAGATGAAGCAGATCAAGTAATCAAAGGACTTGTTGCTTTCTAGTTCTGAAAATGTTATTCATATGAACTTTTGCCAATTGTTTGGGCAGTTGTTGACTTGTTAGGAACTTAATTTCAGAAAATTTCTAACTTTATTCAGTCCCCATCCCCCTTCCACTATGCTCCATGGACTTGTCTGTTGTTTACAAACTCCTTTTCCTCCTAGATTTCTTTCTCTCATGTGCCTCCTGTCTTCTGCCAGTCGACGAAACAGAGTTTTTTTCTTGAAGACAACAAACACTTAGAAATAACAAGTATGTCCTTGATTCCTGAGAAAGTATTGTCCTAGGCAAGATTATAAAGGAAGCAAGCAAGCAAGACCCTGTCCTTACTCTTCCTTCTGCACATTCTCCCCTCCTTTTGGATATCCCCACTTCTTATGTCTTCTCTTGTATTGCTGCAGAAGGAATAGATTAATTCATACTATGATGTTAGTGAGTTCATCCCTCTAAAGGCATTTCTAAAAGTAGGATTCATGGGAATGAGAGAGGAGACAGTGCATAAATCAAAGGAATGGGGTTTTTTTCTTGTTTTTTATTATTGTTATTAATTTATTTATTTTTAATTTTCAACATTCACTTCCACAAGATTTTGAGTTCCAAATTTTCTCCCCATCTCGCCCCTCCCCCCACTCCAAGACGGCATGCACTCTAAATACCCCTTGCCTTAATCTGCCCTCCCTTCTATCACCTCCCCTTCTCTTATTCCTTTCTCCTTCTATTTTCCTTTAGGGAAGGATAGATTTCTATACCCCATTGCCTGTATATCTTATTTCCCAGTTGCATGTAAAAACAATTTTTAACATTTGTTTTTAAAACTTGGAGTTCCAAACTTTCTCCCTTCCTCTCTCCCCACCCACCCTCATTGAGAAGGCTCATTAACTGGATACAGGTTATACATGTGTAGTCATGCAAAAACACCTCCATAATAGTCATGTTGTGAAAAACTAACTATATTTCCCTTCATTATATTTCCCCCCCATTTATTCTATTCTCTCTTTTGACCCAGTCCCTCCTCAAAAGTGTTTGCTTCTGATTACCCCCTCCCCCAATCTGCCCTCCCTTCTATCATTAGCCCCACTCTCTTAGGGTAAGATAGATTTCTAAACTCAATTGAGTGTGTATGTTAAGGAATGTATTTTTAATGGAGGAATATCAAGCACCCCTACCTATGGGAGCAATAAGCATAGGACTAAACCAAATTGCAGCCCAACTGAAATCAAGATGGCGGATCAACTCAGCCTGGGCCAGGAGGAGGCAAAACAGATATTCTGGGGTCAAGCCTGAGGCAACATTGGGGAAGGAGCGGTAAAGATGCAATGCTGGGTGACTGAACTACCTCTCTGACTATGTCTTTCTGAGTACTGCCAACCTCCCACACCAGCACTGCCACTAGGTCTGATTCATGGCTTCTCTTGACCACTCCATGTGTTCCACATCCCCTTCTGAGCTCAGTACTGGATGCTGTGAAAGTGAGAAAGCCCTTTGGCTGGTGGTTCTTGAGGTCTGGTCTATGGTCATCTGTGGCACTGAGATGAGGTCATGAACTCAGGAGGGTGGGATCTGGGTGAAGTAGCAGGAGCTGGAGAATAAGTAGTAAGCAGAGACTCAAACTTTTCATTGCTCCCTACGACCTTTAATCTACTGGCCCCATATCCTGCCCCACCAAGGAAGGAATGTTTATAGATAGCACTAACAAGGATATAGACAGAATGGGGTGAACTTTAAAGGAGGTGAGCTTGTGCTACTGACCGATGATGGTAGAGGGAGGTTCTGAAAGTGGCAGTGAGTATGACAACTCCTCCTGGCCCTGTGCATCAGAGGTATGAGCAGTCAGCCTGCTTAAATATGTGATTTTGGTTATATGAAGAAAACTGGCCTCACACAGCTATATTGTTGGAAAAGGAAGAAGTTTTTTAATAAGCAAATAATATCTTCATATTCTTCTTTTAAAAATTTAGAGACTAGTTGAATCTGGGGAATTGTATCTGGGAGGACTTCCGGCATTTATATGGAACCCATGTAGCACCATATTGCTGAACTAAATGTTTCTTGGAGGAAAATAGTTCTCTCTGAAATAATCATACTTAGGTTAATATTATTGACTGACTTTTTGAGAAATACTCAAAAGGGGGTGAATGAACTAAGCCATAAACTTTATTAAGCTGGAATAACTGATACTAAGACTGTTTCATTGACATCTGCAATCTTTTTTAGTGCAAGCAAAATTATATTTAAAGATTGCTAATTTAAAGATTCCTAATTGCTCCTGAATAGCTTTGTACTGGCTGGAATATGAATAGTACAGAAAGTATGTATGTATGTTGGTGTAGGAAACAATATGAGAGAAAGAATGACTAGCTCTTCCCGCCTTCTCTGGAGGGTGAGCTACACCCATACTCAAGTAAATAGCAAAGCCCATTCAGCACATGGCAAAATGGTATAATGGAAACAATATTGGCTTGACAGTCAAGAGACCTGGCTTGTAGTCTTGGCTCTGCCAAACAGCTGTGCCCCTTGGGCAAGTGACTTTACCTTTGTATCATCATCTAGAAAATGAAAGAATTGAGCTATCTCTAGATCTCCTCTATGTATCTATGGCCCAGGCAGGACAGGGGCCTGGTGAAGGGATTTAACTAAATAAATGTGGCCCTTTACTCTTAATACAATCTAAGTTTTTCAATGCTAGATCCTCAACTCCTCCTTGTTCTATAAAGTCCTGGGTGGGTGGAGGCATGGATTGGCAGAGTTCATAAATTTGAGACCAATGGAAGAGGTCGGGTTGTCCCATGTGGGTAAGTTTTAAAAACAAGTTGCCCCCAATCCCACCCTGAGCTACACATCTTAAACCTTTGATCAAAGCTCTTGGAAGGCAATAATAATGACAGCTCACATTTATCAGGAAAGGCACTGGGTCTGTGATGTCAATAGCATAGAATTCCCAAGGAAGGAAACTGTTAATAGTGCTACGCACACCTTAAATTGAATTGGTCTGAGAGAGCTGTGCTGATTGTCTTTAAAGTCTTGTAAATACTGTAGCTCTGAAAACCTTCTAAACTTGAATAGTAACCTTCTCTTCATTCCCCACCCTGGGATTCCAGGAAGAAGGCAAGATGGAGCTGAGGGTGTCAGGCCTCTTATTAGCCATGCCCATGAAGCTTTACCAGCCCAAAAAGCAGAGTATGGGAAAGTGATGTAAGGTCGGGATGACATGACGGAGAGCATGGACAGAGAGGGATAAATGAAGAGCCTGCACAGGACCTGAGCTCATTATTCCTTGCAGCAGATTTGGACTCTGTTGAGGCAAACTGGTACAGTGGGAAAAGTAATGGATTTAAAGTCAGAGTACCTGGATTCAAATTCTGCCTCTGTGCGGTTGTCTTAGCTGTGCGACCTTAGGCAATTCATTTAACTTTTCTGGGACTCAGTTTCTTCATGTGTAAAATGACAGAGTTGAACTCTGAGTTCCCTTTCCGTTCTAAGTTTATAATCCTGTAATCCTTCTTATTCCCTCTGTGACAGAGGACAAGTTACTTAGTCTCTCCCTGATAGACCCTTGACCCCTCTGTAAAATGAGGGAGTCGCATTAGATGAGCTTGGAGGCTCTCTCCAGTTCTAAATTTTACTCTTCTGGACTTTTCTGCTGTTCCCCCAGGGATTTTCCTGCTTGTAGATGACACCAGATGCTCAGGATTATCCACAGGTGTTCCAAAGACAGGCCTCACAAAAGTCAACAAAGGAAACGATGCTCTCAGCTTTTTTGTCTTGAACAATGTGTTTCAAATATCAGTTTTTCAGGAGCGTGGTAGGGTCGCTAGAGGGCATTTTGCTTCTCACATCTCACCAAGCTGAAGGACAAAAGGACGAGGTTGAATCATATGTTTAAGTAGAATAAAGGAGAGGGATAATGTAGCAGTAAATGAGTTTCTGGAAAGCAGAGTTCCACAATGTTAAGCCAATTTTCTGGTTACAATATAGTCAAATATAGTTTCCTTTGGTTTCTTGTACTTCTTTAGCTAGTAGAACCAGAAAGTGGCTTCATTTAAAAAAAAAAACTCAATTCAGCAAAAAAATGTACTCTCTTAATGAGGCCTGGTGCCTTCTTGTATTATGTTTGAGGCACCAGGGCCCCTTAGGGGGAAGGACGACCACAGCAGTCTCAGATTTTCCTATTCCTACAAAGCCTAGAGGATTCTGGTAAAAGGAATGAATAGCTCCGAGTTACCCAAGAGCTTTATCCCACAGCAGGGGGCTTCCCCGTGGTTCCAACGTGGAGCTGGCCTCCTGGGTGGGCTTGGGGATACGTGCTTTCTAATCTGAATTGACCATCTGGGAAAACTCATCACTGTGTGGGTGGCTTGGCAACCCATCTTGGAGTCTAGCAGAGAAACAGTTGTGAAGTTAGGAGAGGACAGGAGTTTTCTAACGAAGCTGAGGACCCAGGGTAGCAATCTGCTGAGAGGCAAATAGCCTCCCCTCCAACTCTATGTGCATTTTATGTGTACCCCCTTTTTGGCTACAGGTAGGAGTTATCTTCCTTCTAGCCTTGATTAATGGCCTGTAACTGTCATTTTCTGATAAGCCTAAAAACTTAGTTGTTGTGAGAAACCTTAAAGCAGACTATAAACTCCCTGAGGGCAGTGACTATTTCAACTTTTGTCTTTGTATCTAGCACTTAGCACAGTGCTTGGAACATAATATAAATGAATGAATGAATGAATAGATGAATGAACGAAAAAATGATTTTGCTTTTCAGTACTAAGCATTTACTATGTACAAAGCACTATGCTAAATGCTGGGATTCAAAAAGAAAACTAAGATGGTTTCTGTTCTCAAGGAACAAAATCCCCTTAATAAAAGAATTTGTTTAAAACTTGGACTCAATCAAAAGGCCACACCCAAGGACCTAGAAGGCCACATGTGGCCTCGAGGCCGCAGGTTTCCCGCCCTTGTCCTAGCCCAAACAGAAGTGTGCTCTAGGACCAAGAAGAAACCAGAGCTTGCCCTTCCTGTAAAAACTTAAATATGAATTAAAATCTAAGGTTTCCAGGAGAAACCATAAGCAGGGACAAAATCAACTGAATTCTAATACTCTTAGGGAAAACTTTGGCTGAGGGGTCTAACATATCATACCACTATCTTAGTCAGAAGTCCAGTCCTTTGACAACTTCCTCTTTCTTATAGTATTTTCCACATCTCATTTCTGTTGTTGTTCAGTCTTCTTTCAGTCATATCTCTGTAACCCCATTTTCTTGGCAGAGATACTGGAGTGGTTTGCCATTTTCAGTTCTCTAGGTCTTTTTATAGATGAGGAAACTGAGGCAAACAGGATTAGATGACATGGCCAGGGTCACACAGCTAGTAAGTGTCTAAGGCCAGATTTGAACTCACAAAGAAGAGTATTCCTGACTCGAGTCCTGACACTCTATCCACTATGCCACCTAGCTGCCCTTTGTATTCTATCAATTCATGTGCATTTTCTAATCCATTGGGTTTCTATTTTCTTGAGAACTTACTCCTCTGTGTATCTTCTACACCACCTAGAATAGTGACTCGTACCTAGAAGGCACCAGTGGGTATTGGCTGAATGAATGAATGGGTAAGATATCTTACTCTGATGTTGATGATTTTATCTCTCTTTTTTTAAAATCCACTTTCACTTCTAAATGCTTTATCTAAACTGAGCAATCATTGATAATCAGGTAGGGCATAATATTGGGAGAAACATACTTTAGTAGTTTCACACTTAGAAAAGGACATGATTGATGGTAAATGAGGAGCCTGCCTTGATACCCAGGCATCCTTATTCTGCAGTATCCAGACAGCCTTTACAGCACATAAATTGGCTACAGACCATGCTGTCTTTGAAGCATTTGAGTTAAAAATTGGACCTGATTTCAGGAAGAAGAGGAATAGCAATGTTCTTAAGGGAAATAATAATAAATCCTCTCACTTTGGCAGGATATTAGTCAAATACCTTTGGAGAATTCACTAATTAAATGTTCCCTAATTTACCCAGAGATTGCTAGCTAGATCTTGGCATCGAAAACCAAACACTTAAAGCTTCCCCACAGATTATTTCCCTCATTTAAATGTTAGAGATTTTCCATTTCTGTTGTTGAGATTGATGTTATAATCCTAGAAAATTACATAAAAGATGAGATTGTCCAATTTATTCATTTTACAGATTAAGAAACTGAGGCCCCAAGTGTCTGTGAGAAGGTAGAGAAGATAAGCCAGCCCATCCTGTTTCCCCAAAGGAAGACAGAGACAAACATTGTCATAAGACAACCTGAAGTCAGTGGATCCAAGTTTGAGTCTTAATTCTGCTGCCTGCCAATTGTGTGACCTTAGGCAAGACTTCCAACTTCTCTGGGTCTCAGTTTCCTGACCTGTAAAATGAAGGAATTAGATTTTAACCCTTTCAAATTTTATGCTCCTGCTGTCCTGTCTCTTTATTTATTTATTTTTTTTAGGCAATTGGGTTTAAGTGACTTGCCCAGGGTCACACAACTAGTAAGTGTCAAGTGTTCGGTCTGAGATCAGATTTGAACTCCTGACTCCAGGGCTGGTGTTCTATTACTTCACCACCTAGCTGCCCCCTATCCTGTCTCTTTAAAAAATATATTTCTATTGATTATATTTTGCTTTGCAATACCTATATTGCCAACATGGCCCTCTCTTTCCCTCTGCCCTGAACGACATCTCTTAGCAAAAAAAATTAAAAGAAGGAAAAAATAGTTTTTCAAGACCAACTAGCTAGCAAAACTATATCATTCAAGTCCAATATTATATGCAACATTCCATACCCATAGTTCTCCACTTATGCTGAGAAATAGAGGAGGTGCCTTCTTATATACTTCTATGGATAGCTAGGTGGCACAGTGGATATAGTGCTGAACCTGGAGTCAGGAAAACCTGAATTCAAATCTGATCTCAGACACTTACTAGCTGTGTGACCCTAGGCAGGTCACTTAACCTCTATCTGCCTCAGCTTCCTCACCTGTAAAATGAGAATGATAATAATAGCACCTACTTCTTTGGGTTGTTATAGAGATAAAATTGGATAATAATTGTTAAGTACTTAGCACAGTGCCTAGAACATAGTAAGTACTATATTAATATTAGCTATTAAATTATTATGAGTATTTTCTTCGATGTCAAGCTTATTATAATTTCATTGGTGTGTATGGGTGTTCAAGGAGGACCAGCACCTTTGGCGTGAGGGCTTGCCCAGCCCTTTTCAGGACTGCTTTCCACCTTTGGTGTTTACCTGATTCACCCAACTCTACTTGTGTCTCCAAGAAGCTATTTAGCATGTGAAGCAGCCACAATCATGTAAACAGTCTAGGCAGATGGACTAAACCAGATTGAGGGTAACCGATAGGCCACAAGACTGTCGGTGAGTCAGGGAGGTGTCTACCCCAAGTACGTGAAGATTTCTCTCTGTGGAATGGGTGCATGAGAACCATTTGTTCCAATGGCAGCTGAAGCAGGTGCTATGGAGCACTTAGTGAGAGCTTGGTTAGACATCAAAGACACCAAGGTCATCTACTGCATCCCTGACCTGAGTTTTGTCTGATGCCTGAGTTTTGTCAGGATTTTGACTTTTGACTTTTGTCCTGATGTGTGATGTTTGTGCTACCACTGGACTTGGATGACTCTGGAAGAGAGAGTGTGGCTGATGACTTTGCACGAATCTGCCCCACTCATATCCAGCTCCTGAGCAAGGGAAGGCATCCCCTGTGATGTTATTGGTCCTCTCTGAAAATGAAGGACAAACAATATTACAATTTCACAGTATTCAGTTTGGACTATTTTGCTGTTGCCATTCTTTCCATTACACTCTTGTAGTCAATGTGTATGTTGTTTTCCTGGTTCTACTATACTTTTGTAACAGTTCACGTATGTCTTCTCTATAATCTTCATATTTGTGATTTCTTAGAGCATAGCAACATGTAAATGGGCAACAATTTGTTTAGCCATTACCCAGTTGGTGAGCATCTACTTTGTTTCCAGTTCTTTGCTATTATAAGAAAAATGCTACTAAAATATTTTGCCATATATGGGGCCCTTTTCTTCTTTTTTTCTTCATTGTCCTCCTGGAATAGATGCCTAGCAGTGGGATCTTTTGGTCAAAAGGTAAAGACATTTTAGTCAGTTTCTTAGCCTACCCCAAATTACTTTTCAGAGTTGTTGGACCAATTCACCTCTCCACCAATAGCATATTCATGTGCCTGATATTCTACAACCCCTCAGACAGTCTATTCCTATTTTTTCCATCTTTGCAAATTTGCTTGGGTATGTAGTGAAACCTCAGAATTGTTTTGATTCACATTTTGCTTATAATTCCCTGAATGCCTTACAACTCTGTTGCATCCAGCATGGTTTTCTTTTCTATGTACTTAGTCTAGCCCCACTATCCTTCCTGACTTTATCTTCTTATATACCATTTCCACTTCCTCATATATGGCCCATTGGGTTACTGAAGGCTTAGAATTTTAGTGTGGTAATGAGATTTTTTTAATAGAATGCTAGCAAATCTTATTTATTTCACATCTATTTGTTTTCCTCCTTCCAGTTTCATCTGTGAATATTCTTTGGATGATCTGGATTAATTGGTTCTCATGACAAGTTTTTTGCTGACTAGCTTTTTTCACCACTGCTTTTTGTTGTTTTGTGGGTCAACACCATTTATAATCCTCTGTCATCCTTCTTTGTAGTGTTTCACAAATGAGCTTGTTTGCTAGACTCATGCACACTCCCTTTGGATGCCACTTTTTTCAGATTGGCATGGAGATCAAGTATTTGCTGGCTGAGGCAGTTTCTGAGCTCTTATAGCCTCCTCATTAGAGAAGTCTTTTATATTCATTAAACTCCCCTAAGAAATGGTGATTGAGTCAATGTTTTTACTTTTATCCATTTTCCTTTTGTTCATAGCCTTGTTTAATTAGATTGGGATGGAGCTCTAATAATTGCATGAAATGACTTCTGATCAGCCTTTTTTTTTTTTAATTTGTTGGTGACTTTGACCTTTGCTTTAAGCAGCTGATCACCAGACTGTACATAGACTAGTGATTCTGAAGTGACACCCACATTGGTAATCAGCTCTTTCTGTTAAGAAATAGAATTATTAGGGTGTTGATGTTGCTTATGTAGCTTATGTGTGTTCCCATAGGTCTGTCTAGATGTGAACCTAAATATCTCTAGAGCCTTTTCTTCCCACCCTTCTCTAAGGGAGACTGATTCTAGACAGGAGAAAAAAAAGTGTGAGGCTAGAATGATATCTATTTGCCTCCTGCTAAAGGTTATTAGTCTGGGGCAGTGGTATGCTGGAGCCAACTCTACCAGTTCATAAGAGTCAACTTAAATTTTCAGTGATCACTTATACTTTGGAAATCTGTAAATTACAAAACATGGATTGATTTATTGTTTGGTTGATTGTCTGGACTTAAGAAAGTGTAAATTATGCAGATTAAACTTAAAAGTATGTCCTATGTATAATGGAGAGAGACTGGGTCTGAAGTTAGGAAGACCTATCAATCAATCAACATTTATTAAGTTCCTACCTACGTGCCAGGCACTGTGCTAAGTTCGAGGGATACAAAAAGAAGAAAAAGATAGTTCCTATCCTCAAGGAGCTCAAAATCTAACGGGGAAGACAACATACAAAACAAATATATACAAAGAAAGTATTATGTGAAAGATAGATATTGCTTTGAAATTTATTTAATTTTAAAGGTGTGCCCTATATTTTAGGGCAGCCTATATTTGGACAAATACAATACTTTGCATCTTTTCAAATGTACCGATGTAGACTTCATGAACATCCTTTGTTCTTAGCATTTCTGATAGTTTCCTATGACCTACAACCTGATGTCAGGAAATAGGCTGCCCTGAGGAATGGGGGGGTTCCTCCTCACTGGAGGTCTTCAAGCAAAGGCTAGGCACTCACTAATTGGGTATGTTATGCTAGACATTCCTTCCATGTATGGGATAGGTTAGATGTACACTTTCTAATTATCAAATTCTGTTATATTGCCATTCTGCTAAAAATTTTTAAATGGCTTTTCACTACCTACAGGACAGAGGACAAACCATTTAGGCTGGCACTCGAGGCATTTCACAAACTGACCTCTATCTTCTAGTCTCCTATTACTACCCTACAAAAATGAAACACTAGCCTAACTGATCTACTTCTTGTTCCCTGTGACAAAAATTGTCCTAGAATTCACTGATAGGAGTTGCTGCCAATTATATAATCAACAACACAAGGATAGAAAAACCACTTTATTATGTTCAGAGCATAGACTCACAGTATGCAAAAATCAGTGGGTCAGAGCAGTATTTTAGCAGTCTTATATAGGTTTTGGTTACAGGATCAGGATGGGTATAGTGGAATATCAAAGAGTAAATAAGGGAAGATGATAATTTACAGACCAAAGAATAGATGGCAGAAAAGGAAGATCTACATTAACCAAAAGAGGAAACTAGCTGGGAAACATTGAGGCTATAGCTGTTATCTCAAGCTGTAAATTTGTAGACATGTTAACTGAGCAGGAACTAACCAGTTAACACTAGAGATATAGTTGATGTCTCAGTTTGACTTTGCACACTCTAGCTAGTTACTGACCTGCTCATCTTAAGTAAATGATGGTAATAAAGTTGAGCAAGAAATTCTCTTATCCCCAACCTAGGACCTCACATTCCAGCTTCTGCTTTTTTCCTAACTTGATACCTCCCTTCCTGCTCACCATTTGTGTGTAAATTTTACCTTTTCTTCAAGACCCAGTTCAACTCCTACCTGTTCCATGAGGTCAACCTTGATTCCCCCTAGAATTGATGTCCCCCTGCACTCTGAAAGCATTTTCTTCTATACTATTCATCTGGTTACTTAGCCTTTGCTACCATATATTGTTGTATGTCTTTGTTATGTAGCTGCCTATATCTCTCCAACTAGGTTGTACGTCTCTTGAAACTTAAGCTTCTTTATATCCCCAGTATTAGTGTTAAATAAATACCTTCTAATGGTGAGGAGTGCTTATTTGTTTACTCTGGAGACTTGTAGGAGCCTTATGGGGAGGTAAGCTCTTTAAACTAAGGGAATGAATGAATGAATGAATGAGTGAATGAATGACAAAGCATTTATTAAGCACTTACTTTGTGCAAAACACTGGTAATGCCAATAGAAAGGTAAGACAGTCCCTGCTGTCAAGGAGATCATATTCTAATGGGAGAGATAATAATACAGAAAGTTTCTTTCTTTCTTTTCTGTTTTTTTTTTTAATTTAAGGGACCATACCTTAATTCACTTCTGCCATACCCTTAGTGCCCAGCATAGATGCTCAGTAAACATTTGTTACTAATAATAGCTCACATTACTTAAGTACTTAAAGTGCTTTACATACACTCATTTGATTGTGTGATTAATGCATACATATATGAAAAACTTGAAGCAATTCTAAATAGTGTTAAATAATTAAATATTTCTCTTTTGTGTTTTCATTTTTCATTTCTGATTCCTTAATGGGCAAATATTACTCCTTCCAAAGCAGCCAAGCAGATGAGAAGACTTCTTGGCTGAAGCAGCTATTTCTGAACTCTGAAAATTGTTAGCATCTAGCCACAACTTTCCCCTGCTATAACCAAATCAATCATTTAACAAGCATACAGGCAACACTTTGCTTTGGGTGCTAGGAAGAGACAAAGGACTGAACACACCTGTCTGTCTTCACTGACTTTACACCTGTTGTTCAGTTGTTCATTCCTGTCCGGTTCTTCACGACCCCATGGACCACAGCATGCCAGGCCCTTCTGTTCTCTACTATCTCTTGAAGTCTGTCCAAGTTCATGTTCATTGTTCCCATGACACTATCTATCCATCTCATTCTCTGCCATCCTCTTCTCCTTTTGCCTTTAATCTTTCCTAACATCAGGGTCTTTTCTAGTGAGTCCCATCTTCTCCTTACACGGCCAAAGTATTTAAGCTTCAGCTTCAGTATTTGATCTTTCAGTGAATAATCTGATTTAATTTCTTTATGTATTGACTGATTTGCTCTCCTTGCTGTCCAAGGGACTCTCAAAAATCTTCTCCAGTACCCAGAGCAACTGGCATGAGCTGTCTCCCTACCTTTCTTTTACTCTAGGTAGCTAGATAGAACAATGGATAAAGCACTAGATCTGAAGTCAGATAGTTGTTAAGTCATTTTTTTCAGTCATGTCTGATTCTTTGTGACCTCATTTAGGATTTTCTTGGCAGAGATACTGGAGTGGTTTGCCAGTTCCTCCTCCAGCTCATTTTACAGATGAGGAACTGAGGCAAACAGGGCTAAGTGACTTGACCAGGGTCACATAGCTAGCAAGTATCTGAGGCCAGATTTGAACTCTTGGAGATGAGTCTTTTTGACTCCAAGTCCAGCACTCAATCCACTGCACCACCAGCTACTTTGACTTTACACTCGCATGAACACACACACATACAATTCAATTCAACAAAGATCCATTGAACATTTGGAGAGGCATTGTATTAGATGCAATCTCTCCAGGTTAGTAAGAAGAATAATTAATGAAATGGGTAATCACTCACTCCTGAGTGACTTTTAAGGTACCAACGTTGTCATTTTCATAACTGCAAATTTTTTAATTTGGGAAAATAGTAGGACAAGTCAAGAATTGACATCTTGTCAATATCCTGGTTGCATTTGTGGAGGAGGATTAACACGAGTACTGTGAGTTTTGGGGAAGCATCTCTCCAGATAGAACAACCACTTCAGAGGCCAAAGAAACAGGGGTTATGTTAATAAAGACCCTCAGGCTATCCTTTATTTCCCTTCCTACTGGTAACAACAGGGTGAGCCAGACTTATTCTGTCTTGAAGGGGGTCTTCTCTATATTAGCGATTACTAATCACAGAGAAATTCAGAGGAATAAATCTGATCTTTATTAACTGTTGAGACTCTCAGATAGGGGTCTGTCCACACTTCTAGGCCCCCACTCGCCATTTTCCTTTTGACCTTGGAATGCCTCTGATTGGCTGTGTGCTCTCAGCAAGCCTAAAAAGCTATAAAAACTCAATCTGTATCTTAGGTTGAAGCTGCTACTAGCTGGTACAGTCCTCTTTAGCAGGCTAATAATAAATTTCAGTCAATTGGTCAATCAGTGGTCGGTCAAGAAGCATTTATTAAGCACCTACTGTGTGCCAGGCATTGTGTTAAGCACTAGGGATATAAAGAAAGGTAAAAGATGGTCTCTGCTCTCAAGGAAACATCATGAAACTTTGTTGTTTTCTCAACTGCAAATGTTTATATTTGGGGGAAATAGTAGGGCTAAACACTTGGCAATCACTTGGAGAAGATGCACAAACTTTGGAGGTTTCGTGTTATTTACTGGGATGTTCAAACACATCGGTGTTAACATGCTTGCAGCTTAGGCAGAGTTCTCCAGCACTCAGCAGAATGCCATGTCTTTCAAATTTAGACTGCTGAGCAGTGCATGGCTGGGACTTGAGAAAGTTTCAGAATGAAACAGGATGAAGGGTGGACCCAGAAGTAAGGACAGTGGAGGAGGCAGCTGCAGAGAAGATCTAGATGCTAACTTCATCCCCACCCCCACCTTCCACTGGACCTATTTAACTCTATTACTCAGGTGATGCATGTTAGTGAGACCAAGGATCTGGGCTTAATGCCTGTGTAGATGAGGACCTCTAAGCTTTAATTTCATCCCCACCATGAGCAAAGTGCCAAGAGGAGGGTACACAGGCACTACATCACCTCTCTGGGCTTCATATTCCATAGCTGTGAAATGGGGATAATATAATACCTGCATTATCTTATTGTATTGCTGTTTAGGTCAAATGAAATAAGGTATATGAAAACCCTCTGAAAATTATAAAGTGCTATATGGTTGAGAAGGTATGCAACTGTAGACTGCATTAATAGTACAGTATTCTACACTGGTCATACTACATCTGTGTTCAGTGAATGAAGTATACACTGTAATGGGAATTTTAAAATTTCTTTTTATTAATTATTAATTTATTAATTAATTATTCAGGGGTAAGGGTCATTCCTCCTGCAGGTTTTAGTTGACTAAAGGCCAATCTTCCATTAATGTTGACCTTACTTGACCAAAACCTGACTCATAGAATAATAATGTTAAGGGAAAATCAAGGCATTTTTCTTTTAGTTGAGAGGTTGGTGAGCTGGCTGAAACGTGTCCCATGGGATGTGAAAATTTACTTATGTTTTCCTCCAATAAGAAGCCAGAGGAAGAATTTCAACTGTCCCTGACACCTTGAAGACATGTAAATCTTTTCCCTCAATTTCACCTATTTGTGAACCCTCTAAAAGTAGTTTAATCTGTAACCTGACTTATTTTACCTATAGAGTTTATATCTTTAGGAGATGTATGAGATTTTGTCTCTTTTTAGCTAAGTTTGTTCAACTTTTATGACATTTAAGGAAATATGCTATTATGAATCTGTCTTTTAACTTTTATGACCTAAGAAGAATGTACAAGACAGCAATATTTAACAGAATTAGTCCTCTGTCACTCTGATGTAATTTTGCCTACAAGAAGGCTTATTGGAATCCTAATGGTTGCTCAGGTTTGTTTTTTTCTCCAAGGCCTGAACCTATGCTTGAGCCTAACAATAAAACCTAGGTTTTTACCTTTATATTTCTGCATTGTGGTAAATATTTTGGCAGCAGTTACCTACCATATGAACTCAGAGAGGAGATATTTCTCCCATAACAACACTATAGAGTATTGTATTCAGTTCAAGGTACTGCATTTTAAGAAAATAATTGGCAAACTGTAGTATGATCAGAGGAGAGTGTTGTGACAGTTCCCCAGTGTGGGTCCCTTGAGATCATTTAGGCCCCACGTTTAGTCCAATCCTATCACTTCACAAATTACAAAACTGACGCCCAAAGAGATTAAAAGACTTAATCAAGGCCAAACAACTTGTGGCAAAACATGAATATGAGAAGGCAGCTAGGTGGTGCAGAGGATAGAGCACCTGCCGTAGAGTCAGGAGGACCTGAGTTCAAATCCAGCCTCAGATCAAACACTTAACACTAGTCGTGTGACCCTGGGCAAGTCACTTAACCCCAACTGCCTAAAAATAAAAAAGACAAAACATGGGTATTGAAACCTGGATCCTCTGATTTCCCTATACAGTATTCTTTCCACTAGATGATGATCTCTAAGGTGTTTTCCAACTTTGGGATTCTGTTTTGACATATTGTGTCATTTAGTGGGTACTGTTCTCACGGCCAAAAATGCTACCCCCTTTTCTCTTTCCTTAACCAAGTCCCAGCCATAGGTTCCACTCAGCTCACGTGAGTTCTTTATAAAGATTTCCCTGACCATACCAGACATGTCTACCTACTTTGAAGGCCTGTAGTTCTTACAATTTTTATCATTCATTTGATTTACTAGAATACATACTGCCTTGTATTGCCGAGTGAGAGTTCCACCAAGACCACTTAACCTCTCAGCGTGGTTAGTGGTTAGGCAGGACTCTGCCTTTTCACTCGATGTCCACTCCCATTGTTTCAGGAAGACTGGAAAGGCAGAAGGGGGCCATGTGAAGTTTTCTAGTGAGGAAATTCTAAGTTGGCACCTTCTTTGAAGCTTCTAAAGAGTTGCCTGGGGCACTGAAAAGTTAAGTGATTTGCCCAGTATCCCAGTAAAAAAGGTGATAGAGACATATCTACATATATATGCATATAGATAATACACATATCTATCTATATCTACATATATCTATCTTATTTGCACATAATTGCTTCTTGTCTCCTCCATTCGAATGTGAGCTCCCTGAGGATTGTGCTTTGTCCAGGGATTAACACTGAGCCTGGAGTATAGCAGGTGCTTAATAAATGCTTGCTGACTTGACCAGGAGTTTGCTACAATAATGAAGTTACTGCTGATTTTAAAAACAACCCCAAACTTTTACAGGGTTTAAGTCTCAGAGAATATTTTGACATCTGAGGGCCTAGGACCACCTCTTCCACCAAATGTTAAGGTTATACGCCCAACCGATGCTCGAGAAATAACTTCTAGGGATGAATTATACATTATTAGGCGCGCACCGAAAGGCGCCGGGGCCCTTTCGAGCTACGTCTGGGGGAAGGTCCCAGCAGCCCCCTCCTCTCCACAGGCTACTTGTGGCTAATGCCCAGGGAAGGGCTCTCCAAACACAGCCCAAATCTCCAAAGGGAACTTCTCCACTGATGGGCTGTCGGGTCGAGAGGCCTGACAGAACAGAACAGCTGCAGCTCAAAAATCTCGTTCAATTCCCCTCTCCTCCGCCCACTGCCCCGGGCCGGCCTGGTGCAGCGAGGGGGCGGCGCCCCTCAGCCCGACCCGGTCAGGCGCGCGCTGCGCGGTCGGGAGCGCCCGCTGGGGAGGGGCCCGACTGGGGCTACAGGTAGCCCGGGCTGCCGCCCGCGATTGGAATGTGCCCGGGGCGCGGGGGGCGCTTCCTGGCGGGATGAAGGGGCTCCCTGCTGGCCGCCTTCCCGTTCTCGCCGCCTTCCTGGGGCTCTTCTGGACGCGCCAGGCATTCGGAGGTATGGGCTGCTCACCTCGCCTGCCCGTGGCCTCTCCGGGCACCCTGGTTGCGCAGGGCAGGCCCGGAGAGGGGCGGACGCGGGGCCCCGCGCGTGCTGGTCCGCGGACGGGCAGGCGGGAGGGCGCGCGGGGAATCTGGAGAGCCGGGGCTGGCAGGCTGGGGACAGGTGCCCAGCGGCCGTCTCCGTCCGGCCTGCCCAGCGGAAGCGTTGCAAGGGGGAGAGCTCAGCGGTGATCTAGCAAACTCTGAGGCCATGTTGGTAACTTGAGGACCCCAGATTTTAACTCTTGCATAGCTAAGCGCGCGAAGCACGGGTAAGGTTCGGGGGCCCGGGCAGAGACTGCAGGAAGGGAGGCCGTGTGGCCAGCGCCCCCTTCCTCATTCCCGCGGGATGGGAGAGGGGGGCTACAAAGGAGACTAAGTGGTGGCATTTTTAAAGCAATCTCTTAGTCCCAGATGGTTTCTTGGCCATATTAGGGTTAAAGTCTGGAGGGCAACATCCTGAACTTCTTAGCATTAGTGATTAAAAACTGAAAGGGCCCGTGTAGTTTATCTAGTCCACCTCTTCTCCATCTTACACATGAGGAAACTGAGGCCTAGAGAAGTCACACACAGGTGGTGTGACCCGTGGTGGAGGCAGGATTTTCATTGGTCCTTTGTCTCCAAGTGCTTTCCACTGTACCATACTGACTTGCACCTGACCAAACATTTATTTTCTCTCCCAAGACTCTGGGCTTTAGAATTATGCTCTTGTATTGGGCTTCAGATTTCACGCCAAGGGAAGGTAGGAATGATGCCTGTGTTTCCTGTGCTTTCTATGAATTCTTTTTTAGCCTCCTCTATATAGAAACATTGAACTTGAAAAATTGCATGTGACTCATGTAACATGTCATATTTTTGCCATAAATAAAGGTCCTAATTCCTTTTTGGCCACTGGCCTGAACTCTTCTTGTTCACCCTCCCTTCATGTCAAAATTTCTCTCCTCACATTTCAATTTAACTCCTATTGAAATGCTGTATTATTTAAACTAGGAGTCTTGTGGTTTCTCCACCCCCATACCTCAATTTTGAAATTCAGGGTGCGCACTATGGAGAGATTTTGGAAGTTTTAAGAAGGAATTATAAACATAAGGCCTAGTGTTATTTTTGTCTTAATATTAGTCAATTTAGTTTAAGGCTTAGATGTAAATACAGTAGCCATTAACCTTGTCCACTTCACTGTGTTAAAGATGGATAATTTAATTGAGTATACATATCTCTCTTCAGCTGTAGAGGTGTATGGTGAAAAAAGTGTTACCCAGAGTTTAACCTGTCAATGAGCCTTTCTGAAATTAAACATTATGGTCCTTGTTTAACAGACCAATGACAGATTGTAGGGAAGCCTTTCCAGCTTGGTAGGTTCTGCCAGAGGTTACTTTCCTTTAGCACAGAATCCATGGTCACCTATCTACATCTCCGGGAGGCATTGGAGCAGGACTTGAGTTGAGGATCTTCTCTGTTTCATTATTTTTCTAAAAATGTGAAACATGTTCTGTCATGTGGTTAGAGGCAGTGTAGCATAATGGAATTTTCAAGGCAAATTCTTGAAAAAGTTGTCTAAGATTGCTACTACCATTTTCTCTCCTCAAACTTTTGCACAGTGGCTCACTCCTCTGAAACTGTGCTATCTCCAAAATTGCCTTTGATCAGATGGCCTTTTCTCAGTCTTAATCCTTCTTGATCTATCTGCTGTATTTGACACTGTTGACTATCATCTCCTCCTAGATACTTTTTGGGTTTTGTGACCCTCCATTCTTCTGGTTCACTTCTTAGCTATCTGATGGCTTTTTTTTTTTTTCACTTTCCTTTGGTGACTCATCACCATACCTCCTAACTGTGAGTACTCTTCAAGGTTGTCATGACCTTTTCCTCCCTCTGTAGGCTGTCATAGAAACCTCATCAGCTCCCCAGAGTTTAACTAGCATCTCTTTGCAGATTCCAGCTCTACATATCCAGCCCCAGACTCTCCTCTGAGCTTTAATCTCCTATCACCAGTTGCCTAGTGAATATTTCAAAATGGATATCCAAGAGATATTTTAAACTCAACCCTTCTAAAATTGTACTCATTATCTTTCTCTCTACACTTTCCCATTTTCTAAACTTCCTATTTCTCCTGAAGGTACCACTATCCTTCCAGTGTCTTAGGTCCATTATCTTGTCATTGTATAGACTCTTCAATCTCCCTCACCCCACATATCCAATCAGTTGCCAGATCTTGACATTTCTACCTTACTTCCCACCCCTTTTCTACACTCATCCAGCTATTCAGGCCCTCTTCACCTGTCACCTCCACTATTACAACATCTTTCTAATTGTTCTCCCTGTCTCAAGCATCTCCCAATTTGTCCACCCAATACAATGCAGTCCAAGTAATTTTCCTTAAGCACAGATCTGATCATGTGACTACCCTGCTCAACCAGCTCCAGTGGCTTCCTGTTGCCTCCAGGATAAAATATTATTACGGTATTAATTTCTTCCAGCTAATACCCTTTCTGCTCCTAACATTTTAAACTCTTGAGGGTGGGGAAAAATAAAACTTTGCATCAGTATTTTTAAATAAATTAGTTGCCAGTATACATTTACTTTTTTAAAACCTAAGTGTACCAAGTACAGAGAATGAAGCTGTTCAGAAAGCACACACTTATAAATTCTTTCCCTTTGGGGAAATTTAAAAGGATTTTGGATTTAGATGAGTGAAAATCCCAAACAAGAGTAAAATTAATTCATTTTATTGCAAACAAGCATCTAAATTAAATTCTCCACTCACTTTCTTTAGCAAGCTAAGGAGATCTCAATCAAGAATTGATGTGTTTAAAACTTAAATATAAATGAGTGACTCACAATTTCATCAGCTTACAAAGATGGTGGAGTTAACTATTTACAATCACACTAGCTATACACTATTCTGTGGGAGAAGGGTTAGGATTAGGATTAGGGAAGTTTGTTTAGCTACCTACTTTTCCATCCTCCTTGGATGTTACTTTCTTTCCCTCATTTTTTTAATCCAGCCAGATTGGTCTTCTTACAGTTCTTCACTCAGGACACTTTAACTTCCATCCCGGTGTCTTTGCACTGGCAGGCCCTGGAAAGTATTCTCTCCCTTCCTCCCTTCCTTCTTCCTTCCCTCCTTTCCTTCCTCCCTCCCTTCCTTCCTCCCTTCCTCTGCCTTATTCATCCCTCTCTTCCCTTCAGATGCAGCTCGGACACCATCTTCTACATGAAGCCTTTTCTGCTCCCCCCCCAAATTTTGGTACCTTTCCACCCGTATTACCTCATATTTAACTTCTTTTTGTATTCACACATATGCATATATATGGATTTTTAACTTTCTGTTTTCTGTATTTTTATGTGTACTTATTTTAATATGTAAGCATATTGTAATTAGGGATTTTTCATTCTTTTTATCTTTATCCTCAATACCTAGCATGGTGCTTAGCACATAGTAAGTGCTTAATAAATATTTGTTAATTGATTAAATACTGGATTTGGTGTCAGAGGACCTGGGTTTAAATCCTTCTTCGACATTACTAGTGTTACCTTGGGCAAGTCACTCTCTCTGAGCCTTGGTTTTCCCATCTGTAAAATGAGTGGCTTGGACTAGAGGAACTCTAATTGTCACTTCCAGTTCTAAATGATTCTTATCTTGAAACTAGATAATGTAGACTTAAAATTGACTTTGTGGTATTAGATGTATGATTGCTAGTAGACTTTTTGTTGCTATGGTTCATGGTTCCCCTTTCCTTTCCCCTTCCTTTTCCTCCCCCCTTTCTTGTTGTTTTGGAAATATCTCTTTGCCCACATATCTTAACTGGAAAGGCCTTGAAGGGATCATCTAGTCCAGGGATTCTTACCATTTTTTGTCATGGACCCCTTTGGCAATCTGGTGAAGCCTATGGACCTCTTATCAGAATGTTCTTAAATGCATAAAACAAAATTCAAAGGATTATATAGCAAACCAATCATAATGAAATACAGTTGATCAAAATATTAAGAAAACAGGTTCACAGAACAAGTTCTTAACATGAGGATGGTAAGAACCTCTGATTCTATGACTTTAGAGGTGAGGAAATGGAGACTGGGAGAGATCAAATAACTCTCCAAGGTTACTCAGGTAGGTATTGTCCAAGGTGGAATTTGAATCCAGGTACTCTGATTCCAGAGCCCATGAGCCTTCTGCTTTAACACTCGTCTCCTGCTTTCCCTTGTTCTTCCATTGTTCTAACTCCTCGGCTGTCTCCATAGTCCTCTCCTCCTTATCCCAACCCTGACTATTTGTGACTTAAAAAAAGTCCTCTGCATTCTACCACCTGTGTTTACAGCTCCTCCTTCCTCCTTAACCTTTTTTTACATTGATTTCCACCTTCTTTCCTTTCCCATAGTTCAGTTGTGTTGCAGGAAAGGAGCTGGGACCAGAGGAGCTTGCCAGCAAGGGGTCAAGATCAATGAAGTTGAGGTGCATTTTTGAGGTCATTAGGGAAATTTCTATTGTCACCAAGATAAGTCTGATACAGAGGGGAAGCTGGTTGTGCCTGTTATGCCGGAAAGCAGATGAGTGCCATGCTTAGCATCTGATTGTCAGTCCGACTATGAGGATAGCAGCAGTGGGGCATGATTTGGGGCTGAAGAGCCAATTAGTGTCTTCCTACATTGGCAGCCAGGTGAACACTTGGATAGATAATGTGGGTATAGAAGTACTCTAATTAGAGTAAGAGTAAGTAGAGTAAGAAATTCCCCAGCGTTTGGGTTAAAATACTTGCATTCATAATTCTGAGGGTACAAATGGAATATTGGAGACAGGACCTACCAAATGTTTTGTTTTGTTGGCATATATAAATTATATAATTTAGAGGGGATGACAAATTTATAATTAGGGTGAAAATCACTTTATGTAGGCAGGGCAGCTAGAATGACACTTCTGGATTTAGAGTCAGGAAGACTTCGATTAAAATCTGGCCTCTGACATTTACTAGCTGTGTAAGTCATTTCATCACTAGATGTTGGGCAACTCCCTTGATTTTATATACTGAGTTATGGATGGGTTTCGTCTCCTGCTGGTTGAGGGATCTCTCGCTCTGAAGTTCCTCACTCTGGGGATTAATCACTTCATTGATTCCCTGCTTGTATTCAAGCTGCTACTTTGATAAACTGAATGGAAAAGTCTCTTGTGAACTGAGCTCGCAGTTCTTGATGAGCATTGGTCATTTCTCCAATAAGACACATTTTTATTTACTATTAAAAGCTTACTTTTGTCTAATCCAGTGGTATTCAGATGGAGGCTTCTGAGTCACGTGGCTTTTTCATGGGTATGCAGCCTGGACTCTGGAAAAGTGTCTATTCTATATTATCTGTATAATCATCTGTTACACTAGACTTTTCAGAGCATTTGGTAGTAGTGCATCTCTTTTGGTTACCGATGACAGCGTTATCATGACTATTTATACCCCTAGTCTGGTATGTTGAGTATCTGAACATTGGGCTAGACTTATTCGGTCATTCAGTCATATCCAACTCTTCTAGACCACATGGACCATAGCACGCCAGGCCCTTCTATCCTCTGCTATCTCTTGAAGTCTGTTCAAGTTTATGTTCATTGTTTCCATGACATTATCTATCCATCTCATCCTCTACCATCCCCTTATCCTTTTGCCTTCAATCTTTCCCAGCATCAGTTCTCAAATAGGTCCAAGCATCCCTGAGGGTCCTGAGACCTTTTCAGTGGACCTAAGAAGTCAAAAACTATTTTCGTAATAATTAAAACATTAGTAGCCTGTTAAAATTCTCCTTCCTCTTCTATTTACATATCTGTGTGAGGCTGAATTTTCTTTATTTGTTCTATCTAAACCACATACTGCAACAGACTGAAAGCAGAGATGAGAATCCAGCTGTCTTCTGTTAGCCAGACATTAAAAAGATTTGCAAAAACACGAGAACCAATGCCACTCTTCTTACTAATTTTTTTGTTTTAGCAAATAAAATTTTCCATAAAAATGTTGTTTATGTTAACGCGTAATGGGTTTGCTACTGTTATTTTAAATGATTTAATAAAGAAATATTTTAAAAATATATCAGTTTTAATTTCTAATCCAGTAAATATTGATAGGTATAACCCATGTTAACAAAATCTCTTTGGGGTCTTCAATAATTTTAAAGAGTATATAAGGGGTAGTCGAGGTGGTGCAGGATAGAGTGCCAGGCCTGGAGTCAGGAGGACCTGAGTTCAAATCTGGCCTCAGACACTTGACACTTACTAGCTCTGTGACCCTGGGCAAGTCACTTAACCCCATTGCCTAGCCAAAAAAAAAGACCATATAAAAGTAGGAGCAGCTAGGTGGCACAGTGGATAGAGCACCAGCCCTGGAGTCAGGAGGACTTGAGTTCAAATTTGGTCTCAGACACTTACTGGCTGTATAGCCCTGAGCAAGTCACTTAATCCTGATTGCCTCAAAAAAAAAAAAAGAGTATATAAAAGAGATACTCACTAATTTTTAAGATTGTAAAGGGAGTCCTGAGACCAAAAAATTTGAGAACTGCTGGGCTAGAATGTTAGAATTGAAAGGAAACTCAGTGATTTTGTAGTCCAACTTTGTCATTTTACAGAGGAAGAAACAGAGACTTGTCCAAAGTGATAGTTAAGTCATTAAATAGCAGGACAGACTAGTCCAAGGTCAGCTGTGTCTTGAACCCTGTTCTTCTGACTACTGTTCCATTTCCAAATGAGTCTCTGTCTGGCAGCTAATAATATTGCTCTGGAGTGGTACCTGTTTGCCATCAGAACAGGCAGGCGTCTGAGGAATGCATAGCTTCAGTGCATCTCTGACTCTGCCAGTGCTGGAGCTGCCCCAGTGTCTGTGGTCGTAGGCAGGGATCAGACTTCATGGCTGCCAGTTTGTCTCTGGTTCAGGAAATTTAACTCCAGGGGACTGGGCACAATGTTAGGTGGCGGAGACAAACCTAGAAATCTTTCTGCCTCATCAGCCAACAGGCATGCATGTCTGTGTCAGTTGATGGGGAACGTAAGCATGGGGGGGGGGGGGAGATGAAGGGAAGGAGATAAGAGAAAAGGTGGAGGGGTGGGTGAAGAGGAGAATAAGCAGAGGGAATTTAAAGGTCTGTTGAACTTTCTACCTCTCTTCTCATACATTGCTTTGATTCCATAATCAGTACCTTATTTCCTGAGGGACAGAGGCATACCCCACCCAATCAGGGGTAAGTGGTTCTAAGAAAGGTAAGATAACACTTTAAGGGGTGGTTACATAGTGGCAAATGTGATTAAATGAAAGCGACCTCCCTGGGCAGCCAAAATTCAGAGCTAATAGCTTAAAATTCATCTTTTACTGAGATAGTCTGATAGAGAGAGGGTCAGCTGCTTGTACACACTGTCAAGTATGGAGACCTGACCCACCAAGCCATCGGAAGCGCTATGAGGTTTGTGCCTAAAAACCAGGGAAATGGGGGATGGAAGGGGATGTAGGGTGGGGAACTGAAGGAGAGGGGCCTAGAGTGTTGTTGTTCAGTTGTGTCTGACTCCTCATGGCCCCATTTGGGGTTTTCTTGACGAAGATACTGGAGTGGTTTGCCTTTTCCTACTCCAGCTCATTCTACAGATGAGGAAACTGAGGCAAACAGGGTTAAGTGACTTGCCCAGGTTAAGTATCTGAGGCTGCATTTGATTCAGGTCTTCCTGATTCCAGGCTCAGAGCTCTATCCATTGAGCCATCTAGCTACCTATAGTACTGGATGCAAAGAATATGGTAAGAACCTGAAAGGGAGATGGGAAAGATTGTTAATTCTTTCTTCTTCTGGAATCTTAACTTCTAGTTTAAGATCTAGATAGAGGGGCAACTGTTAGAATATGTATAAACTTAAAAAGTCCCTTGTCTACATCTAGGGAAGGGAAATACAGAGATGCACTTAGCTTTTTGGATAAGATGCAAAACTGTTCTGTTGCATATATAGTTTCCTTTTTTTTTTTTTTTTTAAAGTATGCTATACAAAACAAGGATACTCCATAGATTTTAAATGAAAGACCAAAGGAAAAAGTAAAGGATCCTCCTCAAAGGAACAGAAATTACTAAGCTTTGGGCATAATGTGTAGAAAGGAGAAGGAATGCTGGATCTGGCTAGCTAGCTAGATCTACTAGATCTAGCATTAGAAAGGACCTTAGAAGATATCTCCCCCCAGTTTTACAGCTGAGGAAACTGAGGCCTAGAGAAATTAAAAGTGACATGTCCGAGGTGACATAAGTACCAAAGGCAAAGCCAGGATCTGAACCCAGATCCTCTGACTCAAAAGCCAGCACTCTTAATTGTTTATGTCTAGAGTCTGAAGGTTCAGGAGACAAATACCTCTGACCCTCAGGAGGCAGAAGAAGTAGGACGGTCAACAGGACTGTAACTTTGAATTTGAAGAAACTGGGCCAAATTTTTTGAAACTTCAAGATTTTTTTTCCCATTCTCTTTCTGTTGACTGGAAACTTCTTTGTTGTTAGTGGGGCTGCTTCTCAGCCACCTTTTGTTTTTGTATTCAATCTAAAAGTATTTGCCTTGCCCTCAACCAACTTACATTCTCTCCAGGGGAGCAACACACATATCACTGTATCAAGGTATACAAACTTGACCCTACCCAGAGAGTTCCCTGAATTCCACTCCTTCTCTCCTTGATATATAGCTTCCTGACATTTCTCCTCCAATCTTTTTTTTTTTTTTAAATATCACTAACTTTTTATACAATGTGCTTGTCTTGAATTTATTTAGCAACCCTAGTGAAGAGTGAAGACTTGAACTGGACAGCAGGACAGATTCCCTGGGGAATAAATTGAAGCTGACTTACTATGGCCGAACTTGAGGGCAGCTATATATTGTTTATGTCTATGGTGTGTCTGCAGAGAGCAGGTGGGTGGAGGGAGAAATCTGGCCTGTGCATGTTTAGGCAAACCCTTTCTTCCTAACTCCTGCCTGCTGGAGACCTGGAGGGCCGCCCACAATGCAGCCATCCAACAAATATTTCTAATGCCCAATCAAGGTCAAGTGTTTGTTTGCCTCATTATTCTTCAGTCCAGATGTGAGAGGTTAGAGGACTAAATTCTTTTGCTTAATATTGTTGAAAACTTTTCTTCTAGCACTCCTTCCAACCTATTAGAGAGAGTGATCTTATTGGCAGATGTCTGAGTTAATTTCCACCCCTAAAACTCTTTGGATAGGATAAGTATAGTATGGCAAGTAAAATACAATAAAGGTATGCCGAGGAACTGTTAACAAAGCAGGTCAGACTGGCCACCTCAATAAGGCTAGTGACCTTCCAGAGAAGGAGGGGACCCTCCTTATTAACACAAATCAAAGAAGAGGTGTTGTTAGGCATGGAGAAAAGGTGATAGGTTGTAGGGTTGGAGCAGAAACATTACAGTTGGCTGTGCTGAGAAAGGTGGGCTGGCTTCAGGTAAGGCTCATCACTCCCTCTTAACAGTTAAGAAATGTTAATTGTTCTCTGGAGGCTCATCTGTATCCTGTAGTCTTTGCTAGGGGAACTTAACTAGCAGACATGCTGTCTTCCTGGAGGAGATAAAAACTCCCTTAACTACACAAAAACAGGAAAGGACATACCGTATCTTTTGGGGATGGTAATTTTGTGGAGCTAAACAAACGGATGTCCATGAAGTATCCTAGGGGGTATCGGTGTGAGAGATAACAACCTTTCTTTTAAACTAAACTAACTTGGATCTAGCTAGCTCAGCTGTATTTCTGATCTCTACTGAAACCAGGCGGATGCAG